>NW_026279561.1:5000-13825 GCF_023373465.1 Oncorhynchus keta
CATTTAGCAGACGCTCTTATCAGAGCGACTTACAAATTGGTGCATACACCTTATGACATCCAGTGGAACAGCCACTTGCATCTAAATCTTTTTTTTTTGGGGGGGAGAAGGGGGGGATTACTTACCCTTACTTACCCTATCCTAGGTATTCCTTGAAGAGGTGAGGTTTCAGGTGTCTCCGGAAGGTGGTGATTGACTCCGCTGTCCTGGCGTCGTGAGGGAGTTTGTTCCACCATTGGGGGCCAGAGCAGCGAACAGTTTTGACTGGGCTGAGCGGGAACTGTACTTCCTCAGTGGCACGGAGGCGAGCAGGCCAGAGGTGGATGAACGCAGTGCCCTTGTTTGGGTGTAGGGCCTGATCAGAGCCTGGAGGTACTGAGGTGCCGTTCCCCTCACAGCTCCGTGGCAAGCACCATGGTCTTGTAGCGGATGCGAGCTTCAACTGGAAGCCAGTGGAGAGAGCGGAGGGCGGGAGTGACGTGAGAGAACTTGGGAAGGTTGAACACCAGACGGGCTGCGGCGTTCTGGATGAGTTGTAGGGTTTAATGGCACAGGCAGGGAGCCCAGCCAGCGAGTTGCAGTAATCAAGACGGGAGATGACAAGTGCCTGGATTAGGACCTGCGCCACTTCCTGTGTGAGGCAGGGTCGTACTCTGCGGATGTTGTAGAGCATGAACCTACAGGAACGGGACACCGCCTTGATGTTAGTTGAGAACGTCAGGGTGTTGTCAGGATCACGCCAAGGTTCTTAGCGCTCTGGGAGGAGGACACAATGGAGTTGTCCCAACCGTGATAGGCGAGATCATGGGGCGGGCAGTCCTTCCCGGGAGGAAGAGGAGCTCCGTCTTGCTGAGGTTCAGCTTGAGGTGGTGATCCGTCATCCACACTGATATGTCTGCCAGACATGCAGAGATGCGATTAAGCCACCTGGTCATCAGAAAGAGGAAAGGAGAAGATTATTGTGTGTCGTCTGCATAGCAATGATAGGAGAGACCATGTGAGGTTATGACAGAGCCAAGTGACTTGGTGTATAGCGAGAATAGAGAGGGCCTAGAACAGAGCCCTGGGGGACACCAGTGGTGAGGGCGCGTGGTGAGGAGACAGATTCTCGCCACGCCACCTGGTAGGAGCGACCTGTCAGGTAGGGACGCAATCCAAGCGTGGGCCGCGCCGGAGATGCCCAACTCGGAGAGGGTGGAGAGGAGGATCTGATGGTTCACAGTATCGAAGGCAGCCGATAGGTCTAGAAGGATGAGAGCAGAGGGAGAGAGAGTTAGCTTTAGCAGTGCGGGGCGCCTCCGTGATACAGAGAAGAGCAGTCTCAGTTGAATGACTAGTCTTGAAACCTGACTGATTTGGATCAAGAAGGTCATTCTGAGAGAGATAGCGGTAGAGCTGGCCAGAGGGCGGCACGCTCAAGAGTTTTGGAGAGAAAAGAGAGAAGGGATACTGGTCTGTAGTTGTTGACATCGGAGGGATCGAGTGTAGGTTTTTTCAGAAGGGGTGCAACTCTCGCTCTCTTGAAGACGGGAGGGACGTAGCCAGAGGTCAGGGATGAGTTGATGAGCGAGGTGAGGTAAGGAGAAGGTCTCCGGAAATGGTCTGGAGAAGAGAGGAGGGGATAGGGTCAAGCGGGCAGGTTGTTGGGCGGCCGGCCGTCACAAAAAGCGCAAGATTTCATCTGGAGAGAGGGGAGAAAGAGGTCAGAGCATAGGGTAGGGCAGTGTGAGCAGAACCAGCGGTGTCGTTTGACTTAGCAAACGAGGATCGGATGTCGTCGACCTTCTTTTTCAAAATGGTTGACGAAGTCATCTGCAGAGAGGGAGGAGGGGGGGGATTCAGGAGGAGGAGAAGGTGGCAAAGAGCTTCCTAGGGTTAGAGGCAGATGCTTGGAATTTAGAATGGTAGAAAGTGGCTTTAGCAGCAGAGACAGAGGAGGAAAATGTAGAGAGGAGGGAGTGAAAGGATGCCAGGTCCGCAGGGAGGCGGGATTTTCCTCCATTTCCGCTCGGCTGCCGGGAGCCCTGTTCTGTGAGCTCGCAAGGAGTCGTCCCGAGCCACGGAGCGGGAGGGAGGACCGAGGCCCGGCCTGGATAGGGGACATAGGGAGTCAAGGATTGATAAGGGAGGAGGAGGGTTGAGGAGGCAGAATCAGGAGATAGGTTGGAAAGTTTGAGCAGAGAGGGGAAGAGATGATAGGATGGAAGAGGAGAGAGTAGCCAAGGAGAGAGAAGCGAAGGTTGGGACGGCGATACCATCCGACTGGGCGTGTGGGAAGTGTTGGATGAGAGCGAGGAAAAGGATACAAGGTAGTGGTCGGAGACTTGGAGGAGTTACAATGAGGTTAGTGCAGAACAGC
This sequence comes from Oncorhynchus keta, assembly GCF_023373465.1. Taxonomy (NCBI): domain Eukaryota; kingdom Metazoa; phylum Chordata; class Actinopteri; order Salmoniformes; family Salmonidae; genus Oncorhynchus; species Oncorhynchus keta. The sequence continues at coordinate 7,360 of NW_026279561.1, forward strand.
ATCTAGTAAAGATGAGGTCAAGCGTATTGCCTGCCTTGTGAGTAGGGGAAGGTGAGAGGGTGAGGTCAAAGAGAGAGGAGTGGAAAAGAAAGGAGGCAGAGAGGAATGAGTCAAAGGTAGACGTGGGGAGGTTAAAGTCGCCCAGAACTGTGAGAGGTGAGCCGTCCTCAGGAAAAGGAGCTTATCAAGGCATCCAAGCTCATTGATGGGCTCTCGAGGAACCTGGAGGGCGATAAATGATAAGGATGTTAAGCTTGAAAGGGCTGGTAACTGTGACAACATGGAATTCAAAGGAGGCGATAGACAGATGGGTAAGGAGAAGAGAAAGACCACTTGGGAGAGATGAGGATCCCGGTGCCACCACCCCGCTGACTGACTCGGAGTGTGCGAGAACTGCGATGGGCGGACGAGGGGAGAGAGCAGTAGGAGTAGCAGTGTTATCTGTGGTGATCCATGTTTCCGTCAGTGCCAGAAGTCAAGGGACTGGAGGGGAGGCATAGCTGAGACAGAACTCTGCCTTGTTGGCCGCAGATCGGCAGTTCCAGAGGCTACCGGGAGACCTGGAACTCCACGTGGGTCGTACGCGCCTGGGACCACCAGATTAGGGTGGCCGCTGGCCACGCGGTGTGGAAGCGTGTATGGTCTGTGCAGAAAGGAGAGAACAGGGATAGACAGACACATAGTTGACAGGCTGCCAGAAAAGGCTACGCTAATGCAAGGAGATTGGAATGACAAGTGGACTACACGTCTCGAATGTTCAGAAAGTTAAGCTTACGTAGCAAGAGTCTTATTGACTAAATGATTAAAATGATACAGTACTGCTAAAGTAGGCTAGCTGGCAGTGGCTGCGTTGTTGACACTACACTAATCAAGTGGCCCGTTGAGTGTAATAGTTTCTACAGTGCTAATCGGGGCCAGCTGGCTAATAGCAGTGTTGTTTTGCGTTAGTTACGTTAAAGAACGACAATAGCTGGCTAGCTAATCCCAGGAAATCTTTCTAGACTACACAATTATCTTTTGAAACAAAGACGGCTATGTAGCTAGCTACGATCAAACAAATCAAACCGTTGTACTGTAATGAAATGAATTGAAAATGTGATACTAACTGTGGAGCCAAGCGGAATGCGACGGAGTTGTTGTTGGCTAGCTGTTAGCTGTTAGCTGTTGGCTAGCTAGCAGAGTCTCCTACGTTAAAGGACGACAAATAGCTGGGCTAGCGAACCCCAGTGAATTAAGATAATCACTCCAAGGCTACACACACTAAACTACACAATTATCTTGAAAACAAAGACAGCTATGTAGCTAGCTAACACTAGACTAATCAAGTCGTACAGTTGAGTGAATAGCACTACAGTGATGCTAATCTGTGTGCGTTAGCTAGCGCTTGCTAGCTCCTGGGCGAATAGCAGTGAAGGCTACGTTAGGGCGACGAAATACGATAATTATGCAATTATCTCTGATACAAGGACGGCTATGTAGCTAGCTAGAAGAATTGCTAAGATTAGACAAATCAACCGTTGTACTATAATGAAATGTAATGAAAAAGTTATACAACCTGCAGAGCGAAGTTAATGCGACCGCTCGCTCCAACCCGGAAACCGGAACGAGATCACACTACAGTAACAGACTGTGGAACACTAGAGTCTCCTCCTAACATACATCACACTACAGTAACAGACTGGATATCTAGAGTCTCCTCCTACCATACATCACACTACAGTAACAGACTGTTGAACACTAGAGTCTCCTCCTACCATACATCACACTAAAGTAACAGACTGTTGAACACTAGAGTCTCCTCCTACCATACATCACACTACAGTAACAGACTGTTGAACACTAGAGTCTCCTCCTACCATACATCACACTACAGTAACAGACTGTTGAACACTAGAGTCTCCCCTACCATACATCACAACAGTAACATCACGAGAAGTCTCCTACCATACATCAGACTACAGTAACAGACACATGGAACACTAGAGTCTCACCTACAGTAACCTAACATACATCACACTACAGTAACAGACTGTTGAACACTAGAGTCTCCTATTTACCTTCTTCACAGTAACAGACTGAGTCTGGAGGATCTCTACCATACATTTACATGCATTGAGTCATTTAGCAGAACGCTCTTATCAGAAGCGACTTACAAATTAGTGCATACACCTTATGACATCCAGTGGAACAGCCACTTGCATCTAAATCTTTTTTTTTTTTTTGGGGAGAAAGGGGGGGATTACTTACCCTTACTTACCCTATCCTAGGTATTCCTTGAAGAGGTGGGTTTCAGGTGTCTCCGGAAGGTGGTGATTGACTCCGCTGTGGCGTCGGTGAGGGAGTTTGTTCCACCATTGGGGGCCAGAGCAGCGAACAGTTTTGACTGGGCTGAGCGGGAACTGTACTTCCTCAGTGGTACGGAGGCGAGCAGGCCAGAGGTGGATGAACGCAGTGCCCTTGTTTGGGTGTAGGGCCTGATCAGAGCCTGGGAGGTACTGAGGTGCCGTTCCCCTCACAGCTCCGTAGCAAGCACCATGGTCTTGGCGATAGCAGCTTCAACGCTGGAAGCCAGTGGAGAGAGCGGAGGGAGCGGGGCGTGAGAGAACTTGGGAAGGTTGAACACCAGACGGGCTGCGGCGTTCTGGATGAGTTGTAGGGTTTAATGGCACAGGCAGGGAGCCCAGCCAACAGCGAGTTGCAGTAATCAAGACGGGAGATGACAAGTGCCTGGTTAGGACCTGCGCCGCTTCCTGTGTGAGGCAGGGTCGTACTCTTGAGGATGTTGCAGGAGCATGAACCTACAGGAACGGGACACCGCCTGATGTTAGTTGAAACGTCAGGGTGTTGTCCCGGATCACGCCTGGTTCTTAGCGCTCTGGGAGAGGACACAATGGAGTTGTCAACCGTGACGGGGCGAGATCATGGAACGGGCAGTCCCTTCCCCGGGAGGAAGAGGAGCTCCGTCTTGCTGAGGTTCAGCTTGAGGTGGTGATCCGTCATCCACACTGATATGTCTGCCAGACATGCAGAGATGCGGTCGCCACCTGGTCTCAGAAGGGGGAAAGGAGAAGATTAATTGTGTGTCGCCTGCATAGCAATGATAGGAGAGACCATGAGGTTATGACAGAGCCAAGTGACTTGGGTGTATAGCGAGAATAAGAGGGCCTAGAACAGAGCCCTGGGGGACACCAGTGGTGAGAGCGCGTGGTGAGGAGACAGATTCGCCACGCCACCTGGTAAGAGCGACCTGTCAGGTAGGACGCAATCCAAGCGTGGGCCGCGCCGGAGATGCCCAACTCGGAGAGGGTGGAGAGGAGGATCTGATGGTTCACAGTATCAAGGCAGCCGATAGGTCTAGAAGGATGAGAGCAGAGGAGAGAGTTAGCTTTAGCAGTGCGGAGCGCCTCCGTGATACAGAAGAGAAGTCTCAGTTGAATGACTAGTCTTGAAACCTGACTGATTTGGATCAAGAAGGTCATTCTGAGAGAGATAAGCGGTAGAGGCTGGCCAGATCAGTACGCTCAAGAGTTTTGGAAGAAAAGAGAGAAGGGATACTGGTCTGTAGTTGTTGACATCGGAGGGATCGAGTGTAGGTTTTTTTCAGAAGGGTGCAACTCTCGCTCTCTTGAAGACGGAAGGGACGTAGCCAGCAGTCAGGGATGAGTTGATGAGCGAGGTGAGGTAAGGAGAAAGGTCTCCGGAAATGGTCTGAGAAAGAGAGGAGGGATAGGGTCAAGCGGGCAGGTTGTTGGGCGGCCGGTCATTACAAGACGCGAGATTTCATCTGGAGAGAGAGGGAGAAAGAGGTCAGAGCATAGGGTAGGCAGTGTGAGAATTCAGCGGTGTCGTTTGACTTAGCAAACGAGGATCGGATGTCGTCGACCTTCTTTTTCAAAATGGTTGACGAAGTCATCTGCAGAGAGGGAGGAGGGGGGATTCAGGAGGGAGGAGAAGGTGGCAAAGAGCTTCCTAGGGTTAGAGGCAGATGCTTGGAATTTAGAATGGTAGAAAGTGGCTTTAGCAGCAGAGACAGAGGAGAAAATGTAGAGAGGAGGGAGTGAAAGGATGCCAGGTCCGCAGGGAGGCGAGTTTTCCTCCATTTCCGCTCGGCTGCCCGGAGCCCTGTTCTGTGAGCTCGCAAGGAGTCGTCGAGCCACGGAGCGGGAGGGAGGACCGAGCCGGCCTGGAGGATAGGGGACATAGGGAGTCAAAGGATGCAGTAAGGGAGGAGAGGAGGGTTGAGGAGGCAGAATCAGGAGATAGGTTGGAGAAAGTTTGAGCAGAGGGAAGAGATGATAGGATGGAAGAGGAGAGAGTAGCGGGGGAGAGAGAGCGAAGGTTGGGACGGCGCGATACCATCCGAGTAGGGGCAGTGTGGGAAGTGTTGGATGAGAGCGAGAGGGAAAAGGATACAAGGTAGTGGTCGGAGACTTGGAGGGGAGTTGCAATGAGGTTAGTGGAAGAACAGCATCTAGTAAAGATGAGGTCAAGCGTATTGCCTGCCTTGTGAGTAGGGGGAAGGTGAGAGGGTGAGGTCAAAAGAGGAGAGGAGTGGAAAGAAGGAGGCAGAGAGGAATGAGTCAAAGGTAGACGTGGGGAGGTTAAAGTCGCCCAGAACTGTGAGAGGTGAGCCGTCCTCAGGAAAGGAGCTTATCAAGGCATCAAGCTCATTGATGAACTCTCCGAGGGAACCTGGAGGGCGATAAATGATAAGGATGTTAAGCTTGAAAGGGCTGGTAACTGTGACAGCATGGAATTCAAAGGAGGCGATAGACAGATGGGTAAGGGGAGAAAGAGAGAAAGACCACTTGGGAGAGATGAGGATCCCGGTGCCACCACCCCGCTGACCAGAAGCTCTCGGGGTGTGCGAGAACACGTGGGCGGACGAGGAGAGAGCAGTAGGAGTAGCAGTGTTATCTGTGGTGATCCATGTTTCCGTCAGTGCCAAGAAGTCAAGGGACTGGAGGGAGGCATAGGCTGAGATGAACTCTGCCTTGTTGGCCGCAGATCGGCAGTTCCAGAGGCTACCGGAGACCTGGAACTCCACGTGGGTCGTACGCGCTGGGACCACCAGATTAGGGTGGTCGCGGCCACGCGGTGTGGAGCGTTTGTATGGTCTGTGCAGAGAGGAGAGAACAGGGATAGACAGACACATAGTTGACAGGCTACAGAAAAGGCTACGCTAATGCAAGGAGATTGGAATGACAAGTGGACTACACGTCTCGAATGTTCAGAAAGTTAAGCTTACGTAGCAAGAGTCTTATTGACTAAAATGATTAAAATGATACAGTACTGCTAAAGTAGGCTAGCTGGCAGTGGCTGCGTTGTTGACACTACACTAATCAAGTCGTTCCGTTGAGTGTAATAGTTTCTACAGTGCTGCTAATCGGGGCTAGCTGGCTAGCTAGCAGTGTTGTTTACGTTACGTTGCGTTAAAAGAACGACAATAGCTGGCTAGCTAACCTAGGAAATCGCTCTAGACTACACAATTATCTTTGAAACAAAGACGGCTATGTAGCTAGCTACGATCAAACAAATCAAACCGTTGTACTGTAATGAAATGAAATGAAAATGTGATACTAACTGTGGAGCGAAGCGGAATGCGACCGGGTTGTTGTTGGCTGGCTGTTAGCTGTTAGCTGTTGGCTAGCTAGCAGAGTCTCCTACGTTAAGGACGACAAATAGCTGGCTAGCGAACCTCAGTGAATTAAGATAATCACTCCAAGGCTACACACACTAAACTACACAATTATCTTGGAAACAAAGACAGCTATGTAGCTAGCTAACACTAGACTAATCCAAGTCGTACAGTTGAGTGAATAGCACTACAGTGATGCTAATCTGTGTGCGTTAGCTAGCGCTTGCTAGCTCCTGGGCGAATAGCAGTGAAGGCTACGTTAGGGCGACGAAATACGATAATTATGCAATTATCTCTGATACAAGGACGGCTATGTAGCTAGCTAAGAAGAATTGCTAAGATTAGACAAATCAACCGTTGTACTATAATGAAATGTAATGAAAAAGTTATACAACCTGCAGAGCGAAGTGCGAATGCGACCGTCGCTCCAACCCGGAAACCGGAACGAGATCACACTACAGTAACAGACTGTGGAACACTAGAGTCTCCTCCTAACATACATCACACTACAGTAACAGACTGGATATCTAGAGTCTCCTCCTACCATACATCACACTACAGTAACAGACTGTTGAACACTAGAGTCTCCTCCTACCATACATCACACTACAGTAACAGACTGTTGAACACTAGAGTCTCCTCCTAACATACATCACACTACAGTAACAGACTGTTGAACACTAGAGTCTCCTCCTACCATACATCACACTACAGTAACAGACTGTTGAACACTAGAGTCTCCTCCTAACATACATCACACTACAGTAACAGACTGTTGAACACTAGAGTCTCCTCCTACCATACATCACACTACAGTAACAGACTGTT
>NW_026279562.1:0-2167 GCF_023373465.1 Oncorhynchus keta
AGAGGTTATTTTCCTGCCACCACTCTCCCAGTGCCCTCACCTCCTCCCTGTAGGCCGTCTCGTCGTTGTTGGTAATCAGACACTGTTGTGTCGTCTGCAAACCAGTTATGGGTGAACAGAGAGTACAGGGGGCGGGGTGGGGGGTGGGGCTGAGCATGCACCCTTGTGGGGCCCCCCGGTGTTGAGGATCAGCGTAGTGGAGGTGTTGTTGCCTACCTTCACCACCTGGGGGCGTCCCGTCTCCCTCTCTCCCCATCAGTCTATGGACTTATAACTTGCGGTCTCCATGACGATACTATCCTACCAGTAGAGACAGTCATCCCTTATGTGACCAGAGTCATACATCTACAATATGTCTGTATGTTTGTCTTGCTATTCTTACCTTCTTACCAGTTACAGGGCTGCTATTGGCTATCAGGTTCGTTCAGCTCAGTGGCTCCTTGCCGTTACAGGGCTGCTATTGGCTATCAGGTCGTTCAGCTCAGTGGCTCCTTACATGCTACAGGGCTGCTATTGGCTATCAGGTCGTTCACAGCTTAGTGGCTCCTCGTCTCCCTCTCTTTATGTCTTAATATTGAGAACAGTCTAACTCACCTATTAGACACAGTATAAACATTACCTGAGCTAGATACAGAATAAACATTACCTGAGTTAGATACAGAATAAACATTACCTGAGTTAGATACAGAATAAACATTACCTGAGTTAGATACAGAATAAACATTCACTCTTGAGTTAGATACAGAATAAACATTACCTGCTTAGATACAGAATAAACATTACCTGGAGTTAGATACAGAATAAACATTACCTGAGTTAGATACAGAATAAACATTACCTGAGTTAGATACAGTATAACATCACCTGAGTTAGATACAGAATAAACATCACCCGAGTTAGACACAGTATAAACATCACCTGAGTTAGACACAGTATAAACATCACCTGTTAGAACAGAATAAACATTACCTGTTAGATACAGTATAAACATCACCTGTTGAGTTAGATACAGTATAAACATCACCTGAGTTAGACACAGTATAAACATCACCTGTTAGACACAGAATAAACATCACCTGTTAGATACAGTATAAACATCACCTGAGTTAGACACAGAATAAACATCACCTGTTAGATACAGTATAAACATCACCTGTTGAATGACACAGTATAAACATCACCTGTTAGATACAGTATAAACATCACCTAGGTTAGATACAGTATAAACATCACCTGTTAGATACAGTATAAACATCACCTGAGTTAGACACAGTATAAACATCACCTGAGTTAGATACAGTATAAACATCACCTGATTAGATAGATCACCAGAATAAACATCACCTGAGTTAGATACAGAATAAACATCACCTGTTAGATACAGAGTATAGCAAACATCACCTGAGTTAGACGCAGTATAAGCATCACCTGAGTTAGATACAGTATAAACATCACCTGAGTTAGACACAGAATAAACATCACCTGTTAGGCACAGTATAAACATCACCTGAGTTAGATACAGTATAAACATCACCTGTTAGATACAGTAAACATATAGACACAGTATAAACATCACCTGAGTTAGACACAGTATAAACATCACCTGAGTTAGATACAGTATAAACATCACCTGTTAGATACAGTATAAACATCACCTGAGTTAGATACAGTATAAACATCACCTGAGTTAGATACAGTATAAACATCACCTGAGTTAGATACAGTATAAACATCACCTGAGATACAGAATAAACATCACCTGTTAGATACAGTATAAACATCACCTGAGTTAGATACAGTATAAACATCACATTAGATACAGTATAAACATCACCTGTTAGATACAGTATAAACATCACCTGAGTTAGATACAGTATAAACATCACCTGAGTTAGATACAGTATAAACATCACCTGTTAGACACAGTATAAACATCACCTGAGTTAGATACAGTATAAACATCACCTGTTAGATACAGTATAAACATCACCTGAGTTAGATACAGAATAAACATCACCTGAGTTAGATACAGTATAAACATCACCTGAGTTAGATACAGAATAAACATCACCTGAGTTAGATACAGTATAAACATCACCTGAGTTAGACGCAGTATAAACATCACCTGAGTTAGATACAGTATAAACATCACCTGAGTTAGACACAG
>NW_026279563.1:0-1871 GCF_023373465.1 Oncorhynchus keta
GTCTGCTATTCACGGGTCTGCTATTCACAGGTCTGCTATTCACGGGTCTGCTATTCACGGGTCTGGGATTCACGGGTCTGATATGCAGGTCTGGTATTCACGGGTCTGAGTATTCACGGGTCTGGTATTCACAGGTCTGGTATTCACAGGTCTGGTATTCACGGGTCTGGTATTCCACGGGTCTGATATGCACAGGTCTGATGTTCACAGGGTCTGGTATTCACCCGGATTCACACAGGTCTGGTATTCACAGGTCTGGTATTCACGGGTCTGGTATTCACAGGTCTGATGTTCACAGGTCTGCTATTCACGGGTCTGGTATTCACGGGTCTGCTATTCACGGGTCTGATATGCACAGGTCTGGTATTCACAGGTCTGATGTTCACAGGTCTGGTATTCACAGGTCTGGTATTCACAGGTCTGGTATTCACAGGTCTGGTATTCATTGGTCTGGTATTCACAGGTCTGGTATTCACAGGTCTGGTATTCACAGGTCTGATGTTCACAGGTCTGGTATTCACAGGTCTGATGTTCACAGGTCTGGTATTCACAGGTCTGATATTCACAGGTCTGGTATTCACAGGTCTGGTATTCACAGGTCTGATGTTCACAGGTCTGGTATTCACAGGTCTGGTATTCACAGGTCTGGTATTCACAGGTCTGATGTTCACAGGTCTGGTATTCACAGGTCTGGTATTCACAGGTCTGGTATTCACAGGTCTGATGTTCACAGGTCTGGTATTCACAGGTCTGGTATTCACAGGTCTGGTATTCACAGGTCTGATGTTCACAGGTCTGGTATTCACAGGTCTGGTATTCACAGGTCTGGTATTCACAGGTCTGATGTTCACAGGTCTGCTATTCACGGGTCTGATGTTAACAGGTTCATGCTGTTCACAGGTCTGGATATTCATTGGTCTGTAGTATTCATTGGTCTGGTATTCACGGGTCTGGTATTCACGGGTCTGGTATTCACAGGTCTGGTATTCACAGGTCTGGTATTCACAGGTCTGCTATTCACAGGTCTGCTATTCACAGGTCTGGTATTCACAGGTCTGGTATTCACGGGTCTGCTATTCACGGGTCTGGTATTCACTCTCAATGGTGCATCTGTAGAAGTTTGTGAGGGTCTTAGGGACCAAGACAAATTTCTTCAGCCTCCTGAGGTTGAAGAGGCTCTGTTGTGACTTCTTCACCACACTGTCTGTGTGGGTGGACCATATCAGGTTGTCTGTGACATGGGCGTGCTCTCTCTGCTGCATCCTGTAGTTGTGTTGACATTGAAGGAGAGGTTATTTTCCTGCCACCACTCTCCCAGTGCCCTCACCTCCTCCCTGTAGGCCGTCTCGTCGTTGTTGGTAATCAGACACTGTTGTGTCGTCTGCAAACCAGTTATGGGTGAACAGAGAGTACAGGGGGCGGGGTGGGGGGTGGGGCTGAGCATGCACCCTTGTGGGGCCCCCCGGTGTTGAGGATCAGCGTAGTGGAGGTGTTGTTGCCTACCTTCACCACCTGGGGGCGTCCCGTCTCCCTCTCTCCCCATCAGTCTATGGACTTATAACTTGCGGTCTCCATGACGATTACGATACTACCAGTAGAGACAGTCATCCCTTATGTGACCAGAGTCATACATCTACAATATGTCTGTATGTTTGTCTTGCTATTCTTACCTTCTTACCGTTACAGGGCTGCTATTGGCTATCAGGTCGTTCAGCTCAGTGGCTCCTTGCCGTTACAGGGCTGCTATTGGCTATCAGGTCGTTCAGCTCAGTGGCTCCTTACCGTTACAGGGCTGCTATTGGCTATCAGGTCGTTCAGCTTAGTGGCTCCTCGTCTCCCTCTCTTTATGTCTTACACAGAACAGTCTAACT
>NW_026279564.1:0-75383 GCF_023373465.1 Oncorhynchus keta
ATGACTATATAACTAACTATCAATCTACTGTCTTCTCTTTATCAATGACTATATAACTAACTATCAATCTACTTTATCAATGACTATATAACTAACTATCAACTGTCTTCTCTTTATCAATGACTATATAACTAACTATCAATCTACTGTCTTCTCTTTATCAATGACTATATAACTAACAAACTATCAATCTATGGTCTTCTCTTTATCAATGACTATATAACTAACTATCAACTTTATCAATGACTATCAATAACTAACTATCAATCTACGGTCTTCTCTTTATCAATGACTATATAACTAACTATCAAACGGTCTTCTCTTTATCAATGACTATATTACTAACTATCAATCTACTGTCTTCTTTATCTATATTTATCAATGACTGTCTTCTCTTTATAACTATATAACTATCAATCTACTGTCTTCTCTTTATCAATGACTATATAACTAACTATCAATCTACTGTCTTCTCTTTATCAATGACTATATAACTAACTATCAATCTACTGTCTTCTCTTTATCAATGACTATATAACTAACTATCAATCTACTGTCTTCTCTTTATCAATGACTATATAACTAACTATCAATCTACTGTCTTCTCTTTATCAATGACTATATAACAAACTGTCTTCTCTTTATCAATCTTTAATCTACTGTCTTCTCTTTATCAATGACTATATAACTATCTGTCTGTCTCTTTATCAATGACTATATAACTAACTATCAATCAATGACTATATAACTAACTATCAATCTCTTTATCAATGACTATATAACTAACTATCAATCTCTGTCTTCTCTTTATCAATGACTATATAACTAACTATCAATCTACTGTCTTCTCTTTATCAATGACTATATAACAAACTATCAATCTACTGTCTTCTCTTTATCAATGACTATATATAACTAACTATCAATAACTATCTGTCTTCTCTTTATCAATGACTATAACTAATATAACTAACTATATAATCTATCTGTCTTCTCTTTATCAATGACTATATAACTAACTATCAATCTACTGTCTTCTCTTTATCAATGACTATATAACTATCAATCTACTGTCTTCTCTTTATCAATGACTATATAACTAACTATCAATCTACTGTCTTCTCTTTATCAATGACTATATATGACTATATAACTAACTATCAATCTACTGTCTTCTCTTTATCAATGACCATCTATATAACTATCAATCTACTGTCTTCTCTTTATCAATGACTATATAACTAACTATCAATCTACTGTCTTCTCTTTATCAATGACTATATAACTAACTATCAAACTGTCTTCTCTTTATCAATGACTATATAACTAACTATCAATCTACGGTCTTCTCTTTATCAATGACTATATAACTAACTAACTATGACTATATAATCAATCTACGGTCTTCTCTATGACTATATAACTAACTATCAATGTCTTCTCTTTATCAATGACTATATAACTAACTATCAATCTATGGTCTTCTCTTTATCAATGACTATATAACTAACTATCAATCTACTGTCTTCTCTTTATCAATAACTATCTATATAACTAACTATCAATCTACTGTCTTCGCTTTATCAATGACTATATAACAAACTATCAATCTACTGTCTTCTCTTTATCAATAACTATCTATATAACAAACTATCAATCTACTGTCTTCTCTTTATCAATAACTATCTATATAACTAACTATCAATCTACTGTCTTCGCTTTATCAATGACTATATAACAAACTATCAATCTACTGTCTTCTCTTTATCAATAACTATCTATATAACAAACTATCAATCTACTGTCTTCTCTTTATCAATGACTATATAACTAACTATCAATCTACTGTCTTCTCTTTATCAATGACTATATAACTAACTATCAATCTACTGTCTTCTCTTTATCCTCCCAGTTTGAGCTGGCACTGGAAGATGTGGAGCCCAACCACAACCACATACAACAACTCAACGGGTCCAACCACATGGTCAGACAGGAGAACGGAAACCAGGACAATTCAAAGGAGGACCATGTTGAAGAGGTGGAGGAGAACCATGTTGAGGAGGAGGAGAACCATGTCGAGGAGGAGGAGGAGGAGAACCATGTTGAGGAGGAGGAGAACCATGTCGAGGAGGAGGAGGAGGAGGAGAACCATGTTGAGGAGGAGGAGAACCATGTCGAGGAGGAGGAGGAGGAGGAGGAGGAGAACCATGTTGAAGAGGAGGAGGAGAACCATGTTGAAGAGGAGGAGAACCATGTTGAAGAGGTGGAGGAGGCGAACCATGTTGAGGAGGAGGAGAACCATGTTGAAGAGGAGGAGAACCATGTTGAAGAGGAGGAGGAGAACCATGTTGAACAGGTGGTGGAGGAGGACCATGTTGAAGTGGAGGAGGACCATATTGAAGAGGAGGAGGAGGAGAACCATGTTGAGGAGGAGAACCATGTTGAAGAGGAGGAGGAGAACCATGTTGAAGAGGAGGAGGAGGAGAACCATGTTGAAGAGGAAGAGGAGGACCATGTTGAAGAGGAGATTGAGGACCATGTTGAAGGGGAGGAGGAGGAGAACCATGTTGAAGAGGTGGAGGAGAACAATGTTGAAGTGGAGGAGGAGAACCATGTTGAAGAGGAGGAGGAGGACCATGTTGAAGAGGAGGAGAACCATCTTGAGGAGGAGAACCATGTTGAAGAGGAGGCAGAAGAAGATAGAGGAGAGGAGGATGTCAAAGATAATGGGGATGTGGAGAACCAAAATGGAGAACAAGACTGTGTTGGGGAAGAGCAGAACGAAGGAGAAGAAGAGGAGGAGGAGGAAGAAGGAGAGGGACAGGAGGAGGAAGAAAGAGAGGAACAGGAGGAGGAAGAAGGAGAGGAACAGGAGGAGGAAGAAAGAGAGGAACAGTAGGCAGAAGGAGAGGAAAAGAAGGAGAAAGAAGAGGAGGAGGAGGATGAGGAGAAAGAAGGAGAGGAGGGGGAGAAAGAAGAAGAGGAGGAGAGATGGAGGATGAGGAGGAGAGATGGAGGAAGAGGAGGAGAGATGGAGGATGAGGAGGAGAGATGGAGGAAGAGGAGGAGAGATGGAGGAAGATGAGGAGAGATGGAGGAAGAGATGGAGGAAGATGAGGAGAGATGGAGGGAGGAGGAGAGATGGAGGAGATGAGAGATGGAGGATGAGGAGGAGAGATGGAGGAAGAGGAGGAGAGATGGAGGAAGATGAGGAGAGATGGAGGATGAGGAGGAGAGATGGAGGAAGAGGAGGAGAGATGGAGGATGGAGGAGATGGAGGAAGAGGAGGAGAGATGGAGGAAGAGGAGGAGAGGTGGAGGAAGAGGAGGAGAGATGGAGGAAGAGGAGGAGAGGTGGAGGAAGAGGAGGAGAGGTGGAGGAGGAAGATGAGGGAGATGGAGGAAGAGGAGGAGAGATGGAGGAAGAGGAAGAGAGATGGAAGAAGAGAGGTGGAGGAAGAGGAGAAGAGATGGAGGAAGAAAAATTGAGGAAGAGGAAGAGAGATGGAGAGGGAGGAAGAGAGGTGGAGGAAGAGGAGGAGAGATGGAGGAAGAGGGAGATGGAGGAAGAGATATAAAGCATGAGGAGGAGAGATGGAGGAAGAGAGGTGGAGGAAGAAAGATGGAGCAAGAGAAAGAGAGATGGAGAAAGAGGAGGAGAGATGGAGGAAGAGCGATGGAGGAAGAGGAAGAGAGATGGAGGAAGAGGGAGATGGAGGAAGAGATATAAAGGATGAGGAAGAAAGATGGAGCAAGAGAAAGAGAGATGGAGAAAGAGGAGGAAAGATGGAGGAAGAGAAAGAGAGATGGAGAAAGAGGAGGAAAGATGGAGGAAGAGGTGGACTATAGACCCAGTGGAGGTCTGGATGGACAGAGATCGAGGAAGAGGAGGACTAGAAAGGACTCGTAATGACAGAGCCTCCACTTCCACCTCTAGTTCTCTGTGTTCACAGGGTAAACTAAGAGCACTACCTCCTGGGCCATTAAGACCTGGACCCCTTGGCAGAGGCTCTACCTGTTACAGAACAGGGAGGTTACTGTACAACAGTACCGTACTACAGGTGTGAGGTAGCTAGTAAACATTTTCCCACCGTGGAACAAAGTGATGTCACCTGCCCTGACACCCGAGGCAGTGTCTGCCTCGCCCCAACCAAGGCCCTGACACCCGAGGGAGTGTCTGCCTCGCCCCAACCAAGGCCCTGACACCCGAGGCAGTGTCTGCCTCGCCCCAACCAAGGCCCTGACACCCGAGGCAGTGTCTGCCTCGCCCCAACCAAGGCCCTGACACCCGAGGCAGTGTCTGCCTCGCCCCAACCAAGGCCACGGGCTGTGTCCCAAATGGCAACCTATTCCCTTTATACTGCACAAAGGGCTCTGGTCAAAAGTAGTGCACTACATAGGGAATAGGTTGGCATTTGGAATGCACTCATTCAGTCTTCATGACCTGTAGCCTTTGTACATGGAGACCACTGCCAGCAGGGGGAACCTTCTTTAACAGCTCTTTTGTAGCACTACGGACTATTAAGACTGTAACACCCACCAGCCAGCACATGCAAAACAATAAACAGCTCTTTCGGACTCCATTGGACTATTAAACATGGAGACGGGTGAAGTTGCCCCTAGACACTGATCTTGGGTCAGTTTAACATTGTCCCCCCCACACACTAATAGTTAAGGGGAGAGGGAAGCTGATCCTAGATCTGTACCTATAGTGGGATTCTGGAGCAAGAACACACTGGAACACTTTATTTGGATCCACAGTCTGAGCATCAAGAAAGAAAATAACCCAATATAGAGGTTAAAGGTCACGTTGATCCCTGCCACCATAGAGATGTTAAGAGATCGCAAACATTGTATTCTGCCCCATTATGGCGTCTGTGAGCGCACAGACGACCATAATGCACAGACTGTGGCCATCTCCATTTTGAAGTAGTACATTTTTTTCTTCTTCTACTCCTTCTATGAGTTGGTAAACAAACTGAAAGGGTGCGTACTGCCACCTGGAGGGTGATATTTAAACGGGCACAAAGCCAAGGTTGGCGATTCACAACCACCTGGAGAGTGATATTTAAACAGGCACAAAGCCAAGGTTGGTGATTCACAACCACCTGGAGGGTGATATTTAAACAGGCACAAAGCCAAGGTTGGTGATTCACAACCACCTGGAGGGTGATATTTAAACAGGCACAAAGCCAAGGTTGGCGATTCACAACCACCTGGAGGGTGATATTTAAACAGGCACAAAGCCAAGGTTGGTGATTCACAACCACCTGGAGGGTGATATTTAAACAGGCACAAAGCCAAGGTTGGTGATTCACAACCACCTGGAGGGTGATATTTAAACAGGCACAAAGCCAAGGTTGGTGATTCACAACCACCTGGAGGGTGATATTTAAACAGGCACAAAGCCAAGGTTGGTGATTCACAACCACCTGGAGGGTGATATTTAAACAGGCACAAAGCCAAGGTTGGTGATTCACAACCCCCAGGGTGATATTTAAACAGGCACAAAGCCAAGGTATGTGATCCTTCCTTTAACCCACAGGATTTAAACAGGCACAGTTGACTACTTCAAAATGGTGAAAGTCCTATTTAAACATGCACAAAGCCAGGCTTTTGGTGACACAAACCTGGAGGATGATATTTAAACAGGCACAAAGCCAAGGTTGGTGATTCACAACCACCTGGAGGGTGATATTTAAACAGGCACAAAGCCAAGGTTGGCGATTCACAACACCTGGTGGGTGATATTTAAACAGGCACAAAGACAAGGTTGGTAATTCACAACCACCTGGAGGGTGATATTTCAACAGGCACTTCTTTTCTTCCAACCACCTGGAGGGTGAAAAAATAAAGGCACAAAGCCAAGGTTGTACCCTGAGGTCACAACCATCCTGGACCCTGGGTCATAGTTCAGGCACAAAGCCAAGGTTGGTGATATCCTTTACCACCTGGAGGTGATATTTAAACAGGCACAAAGCCAAGGTTGGTTTACAACCACCTGAGGTGATATTTCAGGCACAAAGCCAAGGTTGGTTTATTCACAACCCCTGGAGGTGATAGTTCAGGCACAAAGCCAAGGTTGGTGATATACAACCCTGAGGTGATATTTAAACAGGCACAAAGCCAAGGTTATCACAGCCACCTGAGGGTGATATTTAAACAGGCACAAAGCCAAGGTTGGTTTCACAACTTTACCCTGAGGTCATATTTCAGGCACAAAGCCAAGGTCATGGCTCATTCACAACCACCTGAGGGTCATCCTTTACCCTGAGGTCATAGCTCATCCTTTACCCTGAGGTCATGGAACGTTTGCTCACCCTGAGGTCATAATTCATTATTCTGATCCCCCTTTGACCCTGAGGAATTATGTGATCCATCCTTTAACCCACAGGATGTCCTCCCAGTTTTACTTCAAAATGGTCAAAGTCCTCAATGTTACTGAAGTCATGCTAAAACAGGCCTTTACACTAAAATAGATAGATCAGTCCCCTATCTATCTTGATAGGTCATAGCTCTACCAAATGGGCCCTGGTCGAAAGTAGCTCATCCTTTACCCTGAGGTGCACTACATAGGGAATCATGCCATTTGGGACCCAGGCATGGTACAGGTAGTGTATCATACTTCATATCTGAGGTCATAGCGTAATCCAAGACCCTGGAGTCTAGCTCAACTGAGGACTTCTTTTCTTCCATTTTTACCCTGAGGTGAAAAAAATAAATGCAAACCCTGAGGAAGCTCATCTTTACCCTGAGGTCATAGTTCATCCTTTACCCTGAGGTCATGGTTTATCCTTTACCCTGAGGTCATAGCTCATCCTTTACCCTGAGGTCATGGTTTATCCTTTACCCTGAGGTCATAGTTTATCCTTTACCCTGAGGTCATGGTTTATCCTTTACCCTGAGGTCAAAGTTCATCCTTTACCCTGAGGTCATGGTTTATCCTTTACCCTGAGGTCATAGTTTATCCTTTACCCTGAGGTCATGGTTTATCCTTTACCCTGAGGTCAAAGTTCATCCTTTACCCTGAGGTCATAGCTCATCATTTACCCTGAGGTCATAGCTCATCCTTTACCCTGAGGTCATAGCTCATCCTTTACCCTGAGGTCATAGCTCATCCTTTACCCTGAGGTCATAGCTCATCCTTTACCCTGAGGTCATAGCTCATCCTTTACCCTGAGGTCATAGCTCATCCTTTACCCTGAGGTCATAGCTCATCCTTTACCCTGAGGTCATAGCTCATCCTTTACCCTGAGGTCATAGCTCATCCTTTACCCTGAGGTCATAGCTCATCATTTACCCTGAGGTCATAGTTCATCATTTATTCTGAGGTCATGGTCCATCCTTTACCATGAGGTCATAGCTCATCCTTTACCCTGAGGTCATAGCTCATCCTTTACCCTGAGGTCATAGCTCATCCTTTACCCTGAGGTCATAGCTCATCCTTTACCCTGAGGTCATAGCTCATCCTTTACCCTGAGGTCATATCTCATCCTTTACCCTGAGGTCATAGCTCATCCTTTACCCTGAGGTCATAGCTCATCCTTTACCCTGGGGTCATAGCTCATCCTTTACCCTGAGGTCATAGCTCATCCTTTACCCTGAGGTCATGGTCCATTCTGTACCCTGAGGTCATAGCTCATCCTTTACCCTGAGGTCATGGTCCATTCTGTACCCTGAGGTCATAGTTCATCCTTTACCCTGAAGTCATAGCTCATCCTTTACCCTGAGGTCATGATTCATCCTTTACTCTGAGGTCATAGCTCATCCTTTACCCTGAGGTCATAGCTCATCCTTTACCCTGAGGTCATAGCTCATCCTTTACCCTGAGGTCATGGTCCATTCTGTACCCTGAGGTCATAGCTCATCCTTTACCCTGAGGTCATAGCTCATCCTTTACCCTGAGGTCATAGCTCATCCTTTACCCTGAGGTCATGGTCCATTCTGTACCCTGAAGTCATAGCTCATCCTTTACCCTGAGGTCATAGCTCATCCTTTACCCTGAGGTCATAGTTCATCCTTTACCCTGAAGTCATAGCTCATCCTTTACCCTGAGGTCATGATTCATCCTTTACTATGAGGTCATAGCTCATCCTTTACCCTGAGGTCATAGCTCATCCTTTACCCTGAGGTCATAGCTCATCCTTTACCCTGAGGTCATGGTCCATTCTGTACCCTGAGGTCATAGTTCATCCTTTACCCTGAGGTCATGATTCATCCTTTACCATGAGGTCATAGCTCATCCTTTACCCTGAGGTCATGGTCCATTCTGTACCCTGAAGTCATAGCTCATCCTTTACCCTGAGGTCATAGCTCATCCTTTACCCTGAGGTCATAGTTCATCCTTTACCCTGAAGTCATAGCTCATCCTTTACCCTGAGGTCATAGTTCATCCTTTACCCTGAGGTCATAGCTCATCCTTTACCCTGGGCTCAGGTTGGAAGTAGTGCACTACAGAGGGAATAGGGTGCCATTCTGGTCAACAGTAGTGCACTACAGAGGGAATAGGGTGCCATTCTGGTCAACAGTAGTGCACTACAGAGGGAACAGGGTGCCATTCTAGTCAACAGTAGTGCACTACAGAGCGTAGGGTGTAACTTGGGACGCTACCGGGGTCTTCCACCACTTCTGTTGTTTTGTATATCTGTATTTGGCACTTTATCAGACGGGCCCACCCTGCTGCATATCTGCATTAAATATTTAACAATAAATATGTCTGTTAAATGAGTCAATTGTAAATGTAGATAAAATAACTGACTGTGATCTTTCTGGGGGGGCGGGGGGGGGGTGTACCAATATTAAGTGTACACTCATACACTTGTTCACTACTTCCCACCAATCTCAGAGGAGAGGAGAACACAGGGAGAGACCATTCCCTGACCACGTGGGGGTGTGGAGGGAGAGACCACACACTGGTGGCCCGGGGTTGCGGCAGTCGCTCGTCAAATGGAACTGACTGGTGGAGGCATGTCATTTCTTTTCAAATCAGTGAAGGGGAAATGAACAAAGCGCAACACGTCGGGGAGGAAGGAGAGTCCATCGGCAAATCCAGTCAGGGATGAATTGATTGGATGACGAAGCTCCGTGGGCAGAGCTTTGTGACAGGCCAGTGTGAGAGGTTTACTACAGGGAGAGTCAAATCAGAACATGTCTTACGGGTGGTAGGATGGAGGGCATTTACACACGGGTTGTGACCCATAAGGTTGACAGTTAAGGGTTGTGACCCATAAGGTTGACAGTTAAGGGTTGTGACCCATAAGGTTGACAGTTAAGGGTTGTGACCCATAAGGTTGACAGTTAAGGGTTGTGACCCATAAGGTTGACAGTTAAGGGTTGTGACCCATAAGGTTGACAGTTAAGGGTTGTGACCCATAAGGTTGACAGTTTGAAGGGTTGTGACCCATAAGGTTGACAGTTTAAGGGTTGTGACCCATAAGGTTGACAGTTTGAAGGGTTGTGACCCATAAGGTTGACAGTTTGAAGGGTTGTGACCCATAAGGTTGACAGTTGAAGGGTTGTGACCCATAAGGTTGACAGTTAAGGGTTGTGACCCATAAGGTTGACAGTTAAGGGTTGTGACCCATAAGGTTGACAGTTTGAAGGGTTGTGACCCATAAGGTTGACAGTTTGAAGGGTTGTGACCAATAAGGTTGACAGTTTGAAGGGTTGTGACCCATAAGGTTGACAGTTTGAAAGGTTGTGACCCATAAGGTTGACAGTTAAGGGTTGTGACCCATAAGGTTGACAGTTAAGGGTTGTGACCCATAAGGTTGACAGTTAAGGGTTGTGACCCATAAGGTTGACAGTTAAGGGTTGTGACCCATAAGGTTGACAGTTTGAAGGGTTGTGACTCATAAGGTTGACAGTTTGAAAGGTTGTGACCCATAAGGTTGACAGTTAAGGGTTGTGACCCATAAGGTTGACAGTTAAGGGTTGTGACCCATAAGGTTGACAGTTAAGGGTTGTGACCCATAAGGTTGACAGTTAAGGGTTTTGACCCATAAGGTTGACAGTTAAGGGTTGTGACCCATAAGGTTGACAGTTAAGGGTTGTGACCCATAAGGTTGACAGTTAAGGGTTGTGACCCATAAGGTTGACAGTTTGAAGGGTTGTGACCAATAAGGTTGACAGTTTGAAGGGTTGTGACCCATAAGGTTGACAGTTTGAAAGGTTGTGACCCATAAGGTTGACAGTTAAGGGTTGTGACCCATAAGGTTGACAGTTAAGGGTTGTGACCCATAAGGTTGACAGTTAAGGGTTGTGACCCATAAGGTTGACAGTTAAGGGTTGTGACCCATAAGGTTGACAGTTAAGGGTTGTGACCCATAAGGTTGACAGTTTGAAGGGTTGTGACCAATAAGGTTGACAGTTTGAAGGGTTGTGACCCATAAGGTTGACAGTTTGAAAGGTTGTGACCCATAAGGTTGACAGTTAAGGGTTGTGACCCATAAGGTTGACAGTTAAGGGTTGTGACCCATAAGGTTGACAGTTAAGGGTTGTGACCCATAAGGTTGACAGTTAAGGGTTGTGACCCATAAGGTTGACAGTTAAGGGTTGTGACCCATAAGGTTGACAGTTAAGGGTTGTGACCCATAAGGTTGACAGTTAAGGGTTGTGACCCATAAGGTTGACAGTTAAGGGTTGTGACCCATAAGGTTGACAGTTAAGGGTTGTGACCCATAAGGTTGACAGTTTGAAGGGTTGTGACCAATAAGGTTGACAGTTTGAAGGGTTGTGACCCATAAGGTTGACAGTTTGAAAGGTTGTGACCCATAAGGTTGACAGTTAAGGGTTGTGACCCATAAGGTTGACAGTTAAGGGTTGTGACCCATAAGGTTGACAGTTAAGGGTTGTGACCCATAAGGTTGACAGTTAAGGGTTGTGACCCATAAGGTTGACAGTTAAGGGTTGTGACCCATAAGGTTGACAGTTTGAAGGGTTGTGACCAATAAGGTTGACAGTTTGAAGGGTTGTGACCCATAAACAGTTTGAAAGGTTGTGACCCATAAGGTTGACAGTTAAGGGTTGTGACCCATAAGGTTGACAGTTAAGGGTTGTGACCCATAAGGTTGACAGTTAAGGGTTGTGACCCATAAGGTTGACAGTTAAGGGTTGTGACCATAAGGTTGACAGTTTGAATCCCAGTTGTGACTTTTGTTTTCCAACTTTAACTAAACAGGTTTTAATCTACTGACGTTCTAAATGAGTCATTGACTGGTGCTTTCCCCCTTCTAGTGCAGTGGACTAGGCACTGGGATAGGGACCAGAAGGTTACAGGTTCTAATCTTGTGGAATCGGAACTGTGATAGGGACCAGGTTACAGGTTCTAATCTTGAGGACTAGGCACTGGGATAGGGACCAGGTTACAGGTTCTAATCTTGTGGACTAGGAACTGGGATAGGGACCAGAAGGTTACAGGTTACAGGTTCTCATCTTGTGGACTAGGCACTGGGATAGGGACCAGAAGGTTACAGGTTCTCATCTTGTGGACTAGGAACTGAGATAGGGACCAGAAGGTTACAGGTTCTCATCTTGTGGACTAGGAATTGGGATAGGGACCAGAAGGTTACAGGTTCTCATCTTGTGGACTAGGAACTGGGATAGGGACCAGAAGGTTACAGGTTCTAATCTTGTGGACTAGGAACTGGGATAGGGACCAGGTTATAGGTTCTAATCTTGTGGACTAGGAACTGGGATAGGGACCAGAAGGTTACAGGTTCTAATCTTGTGGACTAGGAACTGGGATAGGGACCAGAAAGTTACAGGTTCTAATCTTGTGGACTAGGAACTGGGATAGGGACCAGAAGGTTACAGGTTCTAATCTTGTGGACTAGGAACTGGGATAGGGACCAGAAAGTTACAGGTTCTAATCTTGTGGACTAGGAACTGGGATAGGGACCAGAAGGTTACAGGTTCTAATCTTGTGGACTAGGAACTGGGATAGGGACCAGATTACAGGTTCTAATCTTGTGGACTAGGAACTGGGATAGGGACCAGAAGGTTACAGGTTCTAATCTTGTGGACTAGGCACTGGGATAGGGACCAGAAGGTTACAGGTTCTAATCTTGTGGACTAGGAACTGGGATAGGGACCAGAAGGTTACAGGTTCTAATCTTGTGGACTAGGAACTGGGATAGGGACCAGAAGGTTACAGGTTCTAATCCTGAATGACCACAGAAGACTTCCAGATAAGAACAGCATTCTATGTTTTATTGATCACAGATTTCAGAGTGTCGTATCTGAGGCATCAATCAATCAGACAATGAAAAAAACCACAACAAGCAGCTCACACAGGAGCCAGGTGAACAACAGGTCAGTAGCAGAGGCAACTGGTTCACCTGGTCTAGTTTGGTATAAAAAGGTGGAGAAACGTAACCCAGGTGGGTCATTTGGCACCGAGTTGAAAGCCGGGTCAATCAGACAAACACGAGAACACACAAATGGACACACCCACACCTCACACTAGACTGGTGTCCCAGAGCCTACTTCAAATACTACATAAATATCCGTTTTAAGAACCTCCAAGGATGACCGCATATCAAAAGTAAATACACACGCATCACAGATCACATGACCAACTACATGACATCATGGCGGTCAAGGCAGCAATCGCAGAGGGTTCCACATGCTGCAGAACCTTTATCAGGTACCAGAATATTTATCTGTCAGGTTCTAGAATGTCTCTCTCTCTCAGGTTCTAGAATGTCTCTCTCTCTCAGGTTCTAGAATTCCATGCAGGGTTTTCTCAGATCAGAGGCCCATCCAGGAGACCCAGTCAGGGAAGTCCTCCACCTCTCCCATCTCACTGAGGCTCTGCTCTCCATCACCGTGGACCAGGGTCAGCTTGTAGCGCAGACGTACCTTACGCTGGAGGGAGATAACACACAAACCATCACCATTCTATAAAACACACTGACGCTAGAGGGAGATAACACACAAACCATCACCATTCTATCAAACACACTGACGCGAGAGGGAGATAACACACAAACCATCACCATTCTAATAAAACACACCTTACGCTGGAGGGAGATAACACACAAACCATCACCATTCCATCAAACACACTGACGCTAGAGGGAGATAACAGACGCTGGAGGGAGATAACACACAAACCATCACCATTCTATCAAACACACTGACACGAGAGGGAGATAACACACAAACCATCACCATTCCATCAAACACACTGACGCTAGAGGGAGATAACAGACGCTGGAGGGAGATAACACACAAACCATCACCATTCCATCAAAGGCACATTGTCAACAAGCCACGGCACTTGACATTAACAATGAATAAACTCTTGAGATCCGCATCCGCAGCTTTAACCCTCAATACGAACGTCAGGGAGACTGCCTTTAAAAGACACATTGTTGACAGTGAAGTTCACTTGTTGTTGTTGATGATGAGCCTTTATGAATGAATGCCGGCCAAGTCACGGGTCTGACGGTAACAAGACAATGTGTTTCCAGTGCGTCAGGTTGAGCAGTAGACTCACCCTGTGTGGGTTGGAGAGGAGCAGTATCTGTGAGAGGGCAGCAGGGGGCAGCAGAGGGTTGTAGGAGGGGAGGTCATTCCCTGAAGACGACTGGAGCTTCACTGTCATGGTCTGGAGGACAGACAGGGAGATCAGTCGGCTGGCCAGTGAGCCAGCCAGTCATTCAGCCAGCCAGTCATTCAGTCAACCAGACAGTCATTCAGTAAGATCAATGACTCAATCAATGAATCAATCAGTCCATCAAATCAATCAGTCCAGGGTTCCCACACTTTCTTAATTAAACATCAAATTCAAGGACTTTAAGGACTTTCCGGGCCCAATTCCCTCAAATTCAAGGACTTTCCAGGCCCAATTCCCTCAAATTCAAGGACTTTCCAGGCCCAATTCCCTCAAATTCAAGGACTTCCCAGGCCCGATTCCCTCAAATTCAAGGACTTTCCAGGCCCAATTCCCTCAAATTCAAGGACTTTCCAGGCCCAATTCCCTCAAATTCAAGGACTTTCCAGGCCCAATTCCCTCAAATTCAAGGACTTTCCAGGCCCAATTCCCTCAAATTGAAGGACTTTCCAGGCCCAATTCCCTCAAATTCAAGGACATTCCAGGCCCAATTCCTCAAATTCAAGGACTTACCAGGCCCAATTCCCTCAAATTCAAGGACATTCCAGGCCCAATTCCCTCAAATTCAAGGACATTCCAGGCCCAATTCCTCAAATTCAAGGACTTTCCAGGCCCAATTCCCTCAAATTCAAGGACATTCCAGGCCCAATTCCCTCAAATTCAAGGACTTACCAGGCCCAATTCCCTCAAATTCAAGGACATTCCAGGCCCAATTCCCTCAAATTCAAGGACATTCCAGGCCCAATTCCTCAAATTCAAGTACTTTCCAGGCCCAATTCCTCAAATTCAAGGACTTTCCAGGCCCAATTCCTCAAATTCAAGGACTTTCCAGGCCCAATTCCTCAAATTCAAGGACATTCCAGGCCCAATTCCTCAAATTCACGGACTTTCCAGGCCCAATTCCCTCAAATTCAAGGACTTTCCAGACCCAATTCCCTCAAATTCAAGGACTTTCCAGGCCCAATTCCCTCAAATTCAAGGACTTTCCAGGCCCAATTCCCTCAAATTCAAGGACTTTCCAGGCCCAATTCCCTCAAATTCAAGGACTTTCCAGGCCCAATTCCCTCAAATTCAAGGACATTCCAGGCCCAATTCCCTCAAATTCAAGGACTTTCCAGGCCCAATTCCCTCAAATTCAAGGACATTCCAGGCCCAATTCCCTCAAATTCAAGGACTTACCAGGCCCAATTCCCTCAAATTCAAGGACATTCCAGGCCCAATTCCCTGAAATTCAAGGACATTCCAGGCCCAATTCCTTCAAATTCAAGGACTTTCCAGGCCCAATTCCCTCAAATTCAAGGACTTACCAGGCCCAATTCCATCAAAATCAAGGACTTTCCAGGCCCAATTCCCTCAAATTCAAGGACATTCCAGGCCCAATTCCCTCAAATTCAAGGACATTCCAGGCCCAATTCCCTCAAACTCAAGGACATTCCAGGCCCAATTCCTTCAAATTCAAGGACATTCCAGGCCCAATTCCCTCAAATTCAAGGACATTCCAGGCCCAATTCCCTCAAATTCAAGGACATTCCAGGCCCAATTCCCTCAAATTCAAGGACATTCCAGGCCCAATTCCCTCAAATTCAAGGACATTCCAGGCCCAATTCCCTCAAATTCAAGGACTTTCCAGGCCCAATTCCCTCAAATTCAAGGACATTCCAGGCCCAATTCCCTCAAATTCAAGGACATTCCAGGCCCAATTCCCTCAAACTCAAGGACATTCCAGGCCCAATTCCCTCAAACTCAAGGACTTTCCAGGCCCAATTCCCTCAAACTCAAGGACTTTCCAGGCCCAATTCCCTCAAATTCAAGAACATTCCAGGCCCAATTCCCTCAAACTCAAGGACTTTCCAGGCCCAATTCCCTCAAACTCAAGGACTTTCCAGGCCCAATTCCCTCAAACTCAAGGACTTTCCAGGCCCAATTCCCTCAAATTCAAGGACATTCCAGGCCCAATTCCCTCAAACTCAAGGACATTCCAGGCCCAATTCCCTCAAACTCAAGGACATTCCAGGCCCAATTCCCTCAAATTCAAGGACGTTCCAGGCCCAATTCCCTCAAATTCAAGGACATTCCAGGCCCAATTCCCTCAAATTCAAGGACTTTCCAGGCCCAATTCCCTCAAACTCAAGGACATTCCAGGCCCAATTCCCTCAAACTCAAGGACATTCCAGGCCCAATTCCCTCAAACTCAAGGACATTCCAGGCCCAATTCCCTCAAACTCAAGGACTTTCCAGGCCCAATTCCCTCAAACTCAAGGACTTTCCAGGCCCAATTCCCTCAAATTCAAGGACATTCCAGGCCCAATTCCCTCAAACTCAAGGACATTCCAGGCCCAATTCCCTCAAACTCAAGGACTTTCCAGGCCCAATTCCCTCAAATTCAACATTCCAGGCCCAATTCCCTCAAATTCAAGGACATTCCAGGCCCAATTCCCTCAAATTCAAGGACTTTCCAGGCCCAATTCCCTCAAATTCAAGGACATTCCAGGCCCAATTCCCTCAAACTCAAGGACATTCCAGGCCCAATTCCCTCAAACTCAAGGACATTCCAGGCCCAATTCCCTCAAACCCAAGGACTTTCCAGGCCCAATTCCCTCAAACTCAAGGACTTTCCAGGCCCAATTCCCTCAAACTCAAGGACTTTCCAGGCCCAATTCCCTCAAATTCAAGGACATTCCAGGCCCAATTCCTCAAACTCAAGGACATTCCAGGCCCAATTCCCTCAAACTCAAGGACTTTCCAGGCCCAATTCCCTCAAATTCAACATTCCAGGCCCAATTCCCTCAAATTCAAGGACATTCCAGGCCCAATTCCTCAAATTCAAGGACTTTCCAGGCCCAATTCCCTCAAATTCAAGGACATTCCAGGCCCAATTCCCTCAAACTCAAGGACATTCCAGGCCCAATTCCCTCAAATTCAAGGACATTCCAGGCCCAATTCCCTCAAACTCAAGGACATTCCAGGCCCAATTCCCTCAAACTCAAGGACATTCCAGGCCCAATTCCCTCAAACTCAAGGACATTCCAGGCCCAATTCCCTCAAACTCAAGGACTTTCCAGGCTCAATTCCCTCAAACTCAAGGACTTTCCAGGCCCAATTCCCTCAAATTCAAGGACATTCCAGGCCCAATTCCCTCAAACTCAAGGACATTCCAGGCCCAATTCCTCAAACTCAAGGACTTTCCAGGCCCAATTCCCTCAAATTCAACATTCCAGGCCCAATTCCCTCAAATTCAAGGACATTCCAGGCCCAATTCCCTCAAATTCAAGGACTTTCCAGGCCCAATTCCCTCAAATTCAAGGACATTCCAGGCCCAATTCCCTCAAACTCAAGGACATTCCAGGCCCAATTCCCTCAAACTCAAGGACATTCCAGGCCCAATTCCCTCAAACTCAAGGACTTTCCAGGCCCAATTCCCTCAAACTCAAGGACTTTCCAGGCCCAATTCCCTCAAACTCAAGGACTTTCCAGGCCCAATTCCCTCAAATTCAAGGACATTCCAGGCCCAATTCCCTCAAACTCAAGGACATTCCAGGCCCAATTCCCTCAAACTCAAGGACTTTCCAGGCCCAATTCCCTCAAATTCAACATTCCAGGCCCAATTCCCTCAAATTCAAGGACATTCCAGGCCCAATTCCCTCAAATTCAAGGACTTTCCAGGCCCAATTCCCTCAAATTCAAGGACATTCCAGGCCCAATTCCCTCAAACTCAAGGACATTCCAGGCCCAATTCCCTCAAATTCAAGGACATTCCAGGCCCAATTCCCTCAAACTCAAGGACATTCCAGGCCCAATTCCCTCAAACTCAAGGACATTCCAGGCCCAATTCAAGGCCCCGAACTCTGAGAGTCAGTCATTCAATCAGTCAACCAGTCATTGATGGAGTGAGTCCATGCAACTTATTTTTACATGTTAATAAGCACATTTTTACTTCTGAATTTATTTTGGCTTGCTGCCTCAACTAAGGGGTTGAATACTTATTGACTCAAGACATTGGCAGCTTTTGATTTGTAATTCATTTGTAAACATTTCTGAAAGCATAATTCCACTTGGACATTATGAAATGTTTTATGTAGGCCGGTGAGCAGTGGAGTCAATCACCACCTTCCGGAGACACCTGAAACCCCACCTCTTTAAGGAATACCTAGGATAGGATAAAGTAATCCTTCCCCCCCCCCCGCCCTTAAAAGATTTAGATGCACTATTGTAAAGTGGCTGTTCCACTGGATGTCATAAGGTGAATGCACCAATTTGTAAGTCGCTCTGGATAAGAGCGTCTGCTAAATGACTTACATGTAAATGTAATGGAAACAAAGGATTCATTAGACGAGGAGAGAGATTGTTTAAAGTTAGAGAATGTAGGGGTTTAAAAATGTCTTGTCCATATTTGGGCGTTTGTCTGTTACCTTGGGAACGGCAGCCTGAAACAGGATGTGTTTAACAGGAAGTGCGGAGGTGTTCACCGTGGAGACGATAACCACAGCAACGTTAGGGTGTCCCGGGGGCGGGTCTTTGGCAAAATGGAGGGAAACATGGACGCCATTCTGGTCGTACACTGTGATTGGCTCCAATCGACCTATCGGAGACATTCAGGAAATGAACACCTCAGACGTGCCAACAGAGAACAGATGACTTGAAATAGAAAAGACCAGAGGTATCCATTAACATGAATGACTACAGACAACTGTAGTGACAACACTAACTCCTAGTGTGCATCCAAAATGGCTCCTTATATAGTGCACCCATAGGGCTCTGGTCAAGAGAAGTGCACTATAAAGGAATTAGGATGCAATTTGGGATACACACCTATTCTCTGTATTACTGTGTTTAAAAGATCTTAAGAAAAGGACAAAAACTAGGGCTGTGTTCCAAATGGTTCATCTTTATCAGTTAGCCCTGGTTAAAAACAGTGCACTCTATAGGGAATAGGGTGCCATTTTAGGACACAACCTTACTTGGTTTAATGGATTCCAGCGGGACGTGGATCTCTGCTAGGGATTCTGGGAGATTGAAACTCTCTGATTTCTCTGGAGATCCTGACTCTGTCATTGGCTGACTCTGTGAGTTTGATGGTGATCCTGACATCACAATTGGACGATTCTGAAGGCACGCCCTGACAGGAAGAAGAAGAGATTGAATCGTCACGGTAACTATGTCTCTCGCTCTCTTTCTCAATCCATCCATCCATCCCTCACCAGTCTGTTCCATTTGATGAGCCACTGCCGCAACCCCGGGCCACCAGTGTGTGGTCTCTCCCTCCACACCCCCACGTGGTCAGGGAATGGTCTCTCCCTGTGTTCTCCTCTCCTCCTCTCATCTGAAATAAAGGGGGGTGGAGAATAGGCATCTGTGTTGAAGAGGAACAAATCAGTGTAAATATGATCTGGTGTTGTTGTGAACCCCATGGGCCCTGGTCAAAATTAGTGCACTATGTAGGGGATAGGGTGCCATTCTGGTCAAAAGTAGTGCACTATGTAGGGAATACCTAGGATAGGGTAAGTAATCCTTCTCACCCCCTAAAAAGATTTAGATGCACTATTGTAAGTGGCTGTTCCACTGGATGTCATAAGGTGTATGCACCAATTTGTAAGTCGCTCTGGATAAGAGCGTCTGCTAAATGACTTAAATGTAAATGAATAGGCTGCCATTCTGGTCAAAAGTAGTGCATTATGTAGGGAATAGGGTGCCATTCTGGTCAAAAGTAGTGCACTATGTAGGGAATAGGGAGCCATTTAGGGCGCATCCAGAGGTAACTGGTACCTGGAGTAGTTCATGGTAGTACGTGCTGCTCTGGCTTTGAGACGATGCTGGTTTATCCAGCCCTGAATAAAGAACACACCCTGTTAACATTAGACACAGAACCACATCACGAACACACGTCAACACAAACACCACTACAGTCCAGATACAGGAAGTGAATTCTGTTCCACAACACATCTGGATCATGATGACATCACAGCAGAAACATCCACATCAAAAGGAGGAGGGGGGGGTGTTCTAAAGAAACAGGAACCTGTACGAACCTGTCACGTCCAGATCGATTAGAGATAGGGGAGTACTGTTGAGCCGTTGACGGGAGAGAGGAGAGGAGGGAGGGGAGGAAGAGGAGGGAGGAGGGGTGCCAAGCTGAGGCTGGGGGGTCGAGGAGGGGGACAGGAAGGAGGAGACGTGGTGGGGAGGTGAGCCGGAGGAAGACATGTCTTTAGAAGGTGGTCTATGTGTCTGTGGAGAGTCCAGGGCTGACAGGTCTATGAGATGGTAACTCTTTATCTCTCTGGGGCTGCTGGGACCTGGGGATGGAGACTATATGAAAATACAACCACTGAGATTCACACTGAAACAACATGTCCTCTATGATGTCACACTACAACACACAGGTCTCTCTCTGTCCTAGGGATAGAGACAACACTAGAACACACAGGTAGGTTCTCTGTCCTAGGGATAGAGACAACACTAGAACACACAGGTAGGTTCTCTGTCCTAGGGATAGAGACAACACTAGAACACACAGGTAGGTTCTCTGTCCTAGGGATAGAGACAACACTAGAACACACAGGTAGGTTCTCTGTCCTAGGGATAGAGACAACACTAGAACACACAGGTAGGTTCTCTGTCCTAGGGATAGAGACAACACTAGAACAGAACACTAGAACACACAGGTAGGTACTCTGTCCTAGGGATAGACACAACACTAGAACAGAACACTAGAACACACAGGTAGGTTCTCTGTCCTAGGAATAGAGACAACACTAGAACACACAGGTAGGTACTCTGTCCTAGGGATAGAGACAACACTAGAACAGAACACTAGAACACACAGGTAGGTACTCTGTCCTAGGGATAGAGACAACACTAGAACAGAACACTAGAACACACAGGTAGGTTCTCTGTCCTAGGAATAGAGACAACACTAGAACACACAGGTAGGTTCTCTGTCCTAGGGATAGAGACAACACTAGAACACACAGGTAGGTTCTCTGTCCTAGGGATAGAGACAACACTAGAACAGAACACTAGAACACACAGGTAGGTACTCTGTCCTAGGAATAGAGACAACACTAGAACAGAACACTAGAACACACAGGTAGGTACTCTGTCCTAGGAATAGAGACAACACTAGAACAGAACACTAGAACACACAGGTAGGTACTCTGTTCTAGGGATAGAGACAACACTAGAACACACAGGTAGGTACTCTGTCCTAGGGATAGAGACAACACTAGAACAGAACACTAGAACACACAGGTAGGTACTCTGTCCTAGGGATAGAGACAACACTAGAACAGAACACAGAACACTAGAACACACAGGTAGGTTCTCTGTCCTAGGGATAGAGACAACACTAGAAGAGAACACTAGAACACACAGGTAGGTTCTCTGTCCTAGGGATAGAGACAACACTAGAACAGAACACAGAACACTAGAACACACAGGTAGGTACTCTGTCCTAGAGATAGAGACAACACTAGAACAGAACACAGAACACTAGAACACACAGGTAGGTTCTCTGTCCTAGGAATAGAGACAACACTAGAACACACAGGTAGGTTCTCTGTCAACTCTGTCAAGTAGTAGACCTGTACACCCTGTTAGTAGACCTGTACACCCTGTTAGTAGACCTGTACACCCTGTTAGTAGACCTGTACACCCTGTCAGTAGACCTGTACACCCTGTCAGTAGACCTGTACACCCTGTCAGTAGACCTGTACACCCTGTTAGTAGACCTGTACACCCTGTTAGTAGACCTGTACACCCTGTTAGTAGACCTGTACACCCTGTTAGTAGACCTGTACACCCTGTTAGTAGACCTGTACACCCTGTTAGTAGACCTGTACACCCTGTCAGTAGACCTGTACACCCTGTCAGTAGACCTGTACACCCTGTTAGTAGACCTGTACACCCTGTCAGTAGACCTGTACACCCTGTCAGTAGACCTGTACACCCTGTTAGTAGACCTGTACACCCTGTTAGTAGACCTGTACACCCTGTTAGTAGACCTGTACACCCTGTCAGTAGACCTGTACACCCTGTCAGTAGACCTGTACACCCTGTCAGTAGACCTGTACACCCTGTTAGTAGACCTGTACACCCTGTTAGTAGACCTGTACACCCTGTTAGTAGACCTGTACACCCTGTTAGTAGACCTGTTCACCCTGTTAGTAGACCTGTACACCCTGTTAGTAGACCTGTACACCCTGTTAGTAGACCTGTTCACCCTGTTAGTAGACCTGTACACCCTGTTAGTAGACCTGTACACCCTGTTAGTAGACCTGTACACCCTGTCAGTAGACCTGTACACCCTGTTAGTAGACCTGTTCAGCCTGTTAGTAGACCTGTACACCCTGTTAGTAGACCTGTACCTGTTAGTAGACCTGTACCTGTTAGTAGACCTGTACACCCTGTTAGTAGACCTGTACCTGTTAGTAGACCTGTTCACCCTGTTAGTAGACCTGTACCTGTTAGTAGACCTGTACACCCTGTTAGTAGACCTGTTCACCCTGTTAGTAGACCTGTTCACCCTGTTAGTAGACCTGTACCTGTTAGTAGACCTGTTCACCCTGTTAGTAGACCTGTACCTGTTAGTAGACCTGTACACCCTGTTAGTAGACCTGTACACCCTGTTAGTAGACCTGTACACCCTGTTAGTAGACCTGTACACCCTGTCAGTAGACCTGTACACCCTGTCAGTAGACCTGTACACCCTGTTAGTAGACCTGTACACCCTGTTAGTAGACCTGTACACCCTGTTAGTAGACCTGTTCAGCCTGTTAGTAGACCTGTACACCCTGTTAGTAGACCTGTACACCCTGTTAGTAGACCTGTACACCCTGTTAGTAGACCTGTACACCCTGTCAGTAGACCTGTACACCCTGTCAGTAGACCTGTACACCCTGTTAGTAGACCTGTACACCCTGTCAGTAGACCTGTACACCCTGTCAGTAGACCTGTACACCCTGTTAGTAGACCTGTACACCCTGTCAGTAGACCTGTACACCCTGTCAGTAGACCTGTACACCCTGTTAGTAGACCTGTACACCCTGTTAGTAGACCTGTACACCCTGTCAGTAGACCTGTACACCCTGTCAGTAGACCTGTACACCCTGTTAGTAGACCTGTACACCCTGTTAGTAGACCTGTACACCCT
Organism: Oncorhynchus keta; assembly: GCF_023373465.1. Lineage (NCBI taxonomy): Eukaryota > Metazoa > Chordata > Actinopteri > Salmoniformes > Salmonidae > Oncorhynchus > Oncorhynchus keta. Next base: position 22,766 of record NW_026279564.1, read on the forward strand.
GTTAGTAGACCTGTACACCCTGTTAGTAGACCTGTTCACCCTGTTAGTAGACCTGTACACCCTGTTAGTAGACCTGTACACCCTGTTAGTAGACCTGTACACCCTGTTAGTAGACCTGTTCAGCCTGTTAGTAGACCTGTACACCCTGTTAGTAGACCTGTACACCCTGTTAGTAGACCTGTACACCCTGTTAGTAGACCTGTTCACCCTGTTAGTAGACCTGTACACCCTGTTAGTAGACCTGTACACCCTGTTAGTAGACCTGTACACCCTGTTAGTAGACCTGTACACCCTGTCAGTAGACCTGTACACCCTGTCAGTAGACCTGTACACCCTGTTAGTAGACCTGTACACCCTGTTAGTAGACCTGTACACCCTGTCAGTAGACCTGTACACCCTGTCAGTAGACCTGTACACCCTGTTAGTAGACCTGTACACCCTGTTAGTAGACCTGAACACCCTGTTAGTAGACCTGTACACCCTGTTAGTAGACCTGTACACCCTGTTAATAGACCTGTACACCCTGTTAATAGACCTGTACACCCTGTTAGTAGACCTGTACACCCTGTTAGTAGACCTGTACACCCTGTTAGTAGACCTGTACACCCTGTCAGTAGACCTGTACACCCTGTCAGTAGACCTGTACACCCTGTTAGTAGACCTGTACACCCTGTTAGTAGACCTGTACACCCTGTTAGTAGACCTGTTCAGCCTGTTAGTAGACCTGTACACCCTGTTAGTAGACCTGTACACCCTGTTAGTAGACCTGTACACCCTGTTAGTAGACCTCTACTAACAGGGTGTACTGATCTACCCTAACAGGGTGTACAGGTACACCCTGTTAGTAGACCTGTACACCCTGTTAGTAGACCTGTTCACCCTGTCAGTAGACCTGTACACCCTGTCAGTAGACCTGTACACCCTGTTAGTAGACCTGTACACCCTGTTAGTAGACCTGTACACCCTGTTAGTAGACCTGTTCACCCTGTTAGTAGACCTGTACACCCTGTTAGTAGACCTGTACACCCTGTTAGTAGACCTGTACACCCTGTTAGTAGACCTGTACACCCTGTTAGTAGACCTGTTCACCCTGTTAGTAGACCTGTACACCCTGTTAGTAGACCTGTACACCCTGTTAGTAGACCTGTACACCCTGTTAGTAGACCTGTTCACCCTGTTAGTAGACCTGTACACCCTGTTAGTAGACCTGTACACCCTGTTAGTAGACCTGTACACCTGTACACCCTGTTAGTAGACCTGTACACCCTGTTAGTAGACCTGTACACCCTGTTAGTAGACCTGTTCACCCTGTTAGTAGACCTGTACACCCTGTTAGTAGACCTGTACACCCTGTTAGTAGACCTGTACACCCTGTTAGTAGACCTGTACACCCTGTCAGTAGACCTGTACACCCTGTTAGTAGACCTGTACACCCTGTTAGTAGACCTGTACACCCTGTTAGTAGACCTGTACACCCTGTTAGTAGACCTGTACACCCTGTTAGTAGACCTGTACACCCTGTCAGTAGACCTGTACACCCTGTCAGTAGACCTGTACACCCTGTTAGTAGACCTGTACACCCTGTTAGTAGACCTGTACACCCTGTTAGTAGACCTGTACACCCTGTTAGTAGACCTGTTCACCCTGTTAGTAGACCTGTACACCCTGTTAGTAGACCTGTTCACCCTGTCAGTAGACCTGTACACCCTGTCAGTAGACCTGTACACCCTGTTAGTAGACCTGTACACCCTGTCAGTAGACCTGTACACCCTGTCAGTAGACCTGTACACCCTGTCAGTAGACCTGTACACCCTGTTAGTAGACCTGTACACCCTGTTAGTAGACCTGTACACCCTGTTAGTAGACCTGTACACCCTGTTAGTAGACCTGTACACCCTGTTAGTAGACCTGTACACCCTGTTAGTAGACCTGTACACCCTGTTAGTAGACCTGTACACCCTGTTAGTAGACCTGTACACCCTGTTAGTAGACCTGTTCACCCTGTTAGTAGACCTGTACACCCTGTTAGTAGACCTGTTCACCCTGTTAGTAGACCTGTACACCCTGTTAGTAGACCTGTTCACCCTGTTAGTAGACCTGTACACCCTGTTAGTAGACCTGTACACCCTGTTAGTAGACCTGTTCACCCTGTTAGTAGACCTGTACACCCTGTTAGTAGACCTGTTCACCCTGTCAGTAGACCTGTACACCCTGTTAGTAGACCTGTACACCCTGTTAGTAGACCTGTACACCCTGTCAGTAGACCTGTACACCCTGTTAGTAGACCTGTACACCCTGTTAGTAGACCTGTTCACCCTGTTAGTAGACCTGTACACCCTGTTAGTAGACCTGTTCACCCTGTCAGTAGACCTGTACACCCTGTTAGTAGACCTGTACACCCTGTTAGTAGACCTGTACACCCTGTCAGTAGACCTGTACACCCTGTCAGTAGACCTGTACACCCTGTCAGTAGACCTGTACACCCTGTTAGTAGACCTGTACACCCTGTTAGTAGACCTGTTCACCCTGTCAGTAGACCTGTACACCCTGTTAGTAGACCTGTACACCCTGTTAGTAGACCTGTACACCCTGTTAGTAGACCTGTACACCCTGTTAGTAGACCTGTACACCCTGTTAGTAGACCTGTACACCCTGTCAGTAGACCTGTACACCCTGTCAGTAGACCTGTACACCCTGTTAGTAGACCTGTACACCCTGTTAGTAGACCTGTACACCCTGTTAGTAGACCTGTACACCCTGTCAGTAGACCTGTACACCCTGTCAGTAGACCTGTACACCCTGTCAGTAGACCTGTACACCCTGTTAGTAGACCTGTACACCCTGTTAGTAGACCTGTACACCCTGTTAGTAGACCTGTACACCCTGTTAGTAGACCTGTACACCCTGTTAGTAGACCTGTACACCCTGTTAGTAGACCTGTACACCCTGTTAGTAGACCTGTACACCCTGTTAGTAGACCTGTACACCCTGTTAGTAGACCTGTACACCCTGTTAGTAGACCTGTACACCCTGTCAGTAGACCTGTACACCCTGTCAGTAGACCTGTACACCCTGTTAGTAGACCTGTACACCCTGTTAGTAGACCTGTACACCCTGTCAGTAGACCTGTACACCCTGTCAGTAGACCTGTACACCCTGTTAGTAGACCTGTACACCCTGTTAGTAGACCTGTACACCCTGTTAGTAGACCTGTACACCCTGTTAGTAGACCTGTTCACCCTGTTAGTAGACCTGTACACCCTGTTAGTAGACCTGTACACCCTGTTAGTAGACCTGTACACCCTGTTAGTAGACCTGTTCACCCTGTTAGTAGACCTGTACACCCTGTTAGTAGACCTGTACACCCTGTTAATAGACCTGTACACCCTGTTAGTAGACCTGTACACCCTGGTAGTAGACCTGTTCACCCTGTTAGTAGACCTGTACACCCTGTTAGTAGACCTGTACACCCTGTTAGTAGACCTGTACACCCTGTTAGTAGACCTGTACACCCTGTTAGTAGACCTGTACACCCTGTTAGTAGACCTGTACACCCTGTTAGTAGACCTGTACACCCTGTTAGTAGACCTGTACACCCTGTTAGTAGACCTGTACACCCTGTTAGTAGACCTGTACACCCTGTCAGTAGACCTGTACACCCTGTCAGTAGACCTGTACACCCTGTTAGTAGACCTGTACACCCTGTCAGTAGACCTGTACACCCTGTCAGTAGACCTGTACACCCTGTCAGTAGACCTGTACACCCTGTCAGTAGACCTGTACACCCTGTCAGTAGACCTGTACACCCTGTTAGTAGACCTGTTCAGCCTGTTAGTAGACCTGTACACCCTGTCAGTAGACCTGTACACCCTGTCAGTAGACCTGTACACCCTGTTAGTAGACCTGTACACCCTGTTAGTAGACCTGTACACCCTGTTAGTAGACCTGTACACCCTGTTAGTAGACCTGTTCACCCTGTTAGTAGACCTGTACACCCTGTTAGTAGACCTGTACACCCTGTTAGTAGACCTGTACACCCTGTTAGTAGACCTGTTCAGCCTGTTAGTAGACCTGTACACCCTGTTAGTAGACCTGTACACCCTGTTAGTAGACCTGTACACCCTGTTAGTAGACCTGTTCACCCTGTTAGTAGACCTGTACACCCTGTTAGTAGACCTGTACACCCTGTTAGTAGACCTGTACACCCTGTTAGTAGACCTGTACACCCTGTCAGTAGACCTGTACACCCTGTCAGTAGACCTGTACACCCTGTTAGTAGACCTGTACACCCTGTTAGTAGACCTGTACACCCTGTCAGTAGACCTGTACACCCTGTCAGTAGACCTGTACACCCTGTTAGTAGACCTGTACACCCTGTTAGTAGACCTGAACACCCTGTTAGTAGACCTGTACACCCTGTTAGTAGACCTGTACACCCTGTTAATAGACCTGTACACCCTGTTAATAGACCTGTACACCCTGTTAGTAGACCTGTACACCCTGTTAGTAGACCTGTACACCCTGTTAGTAGACCTGTACACCCTGTCAGTAGACCTGTACACCCTGTCAGTAGACCTGTACACCCTGTTAGTAGACCTGTACACCCTGTTAGTAGACCTGTACACCCTGTTAGTAGACCTGTTCAGCCTGTTAGTAGACCTGTACACCCTGTTAGTAGACCTGTACACCCTGTTAGTAGACCTGTACACCCTGTTAGTAGACCTCTACTAACTACAGGTCTAACAGGGTGTACAGGCACCCTGTTAGTAGACCTGTACACCCTGTTAGTAGACCTGTTCACCCTGTCAGTAGACCTGTACACCCTGTCAGTAGACCTGTACACCCTGTTAGTAGACCTGTACACCCTGTTAGTAGACCTGTACACCCTGTTAGTAGACCTGTTCACCCTGTTAGTAGACCTGTACACCCTGTTAGTAGACCTGTACACCCTGTTAGTAGACCTGTACACCCTGTTAGTAGACCTGTACACCCTGTTAGTAGACCTGTTCACCCTGTTAGTAGACCTGTACACCCTGTTAGTAGACCTGTACACCCTGTTAGTAGACCTGTACACCCTGTTAGTAGACCTGTTCACCCTGTTAGTAGACCTGTACACCCTGTTAGTAGACCTGTACACCCTGTTAGTAGACCTGTACACCTGTACACCCTGTCAGTAGACCTGTACACCCTGTTAGTAGACCTGTACACCCTGTTAGTAGACCTGTTCACCCTGTTAGTAGACCTGTACACCCTGTTAGTAGACCTGTACACCCTGTTAGTAGACCTGTACACCCTGTTAGTAGACCTGTACACCCTGTCAGTAGACCTGTACACCCTGTTAGTAGACCTGTACACCCTGTTAGTAGACCTGTACACCCTGTTAGTAGACCTGTACACCCTGTTAGTAGACCTGTACACCCTGTTAGTAGACCTGTACACCCTGTTAGTAGACCTGTACACCCTGTCAGTAGACCTGTACACCCTGTCAGTAGACCTGTACACCCTGTTAGTAGACCTGTACACCCTGTTAGTAGACCTGTACACCCTGTTAGTAGACCTGTACACCCTGTTAGTAGACCTGTACACCCTGTTAGTAGACCTGTACACCCTGTTAGTAGACCTGTTCACCCTGTCAGTAGACCTGTACACCCTGTCAGTAGACCTGTACACCCTGTTAGTAGACCTGTACACCCTGTCAGTAGACCTGTACACCCTGTCAGTAGACCTGTACACCCTGTCAGTAGACCTGTACACCCTGTTAGTAGACCTGTACACCCTGTTAGTAGACCTGTACACCCTGTTAGTAGACCTGTACACCCTGTTAGTAGACCTGTACACCCTGTTAGTAGACCTGTACACCCTGTTAGTAGACCTGTACACCCTGTTAGTAGACCTGTACACCCTGTTAGTAGACCTGTACACCCTGTTAGTAGACCTGTTCACCCTGTTAGTAGACCTGTACACCCTGTTAGTAGACCTGTTCACCCTGTTAGTAGACCTGTACACCCTGTTAGTAGACCTGTTCACCCTGTTAGTAGACCTGTACACCCTGTTAGTAGACCTGTACACCCTGTTAGTAGACCTGTTCACCCTGTTAGTAGACCTGTACACCCTGTTAGTAGACCTGTTCACCCTGTCAGTAGACCTGTACACCCTGTTAGTAGACCTGTACACCCTGTTAGTAGACCTGTACACCCTGTCAGTAGACCTGTACACCCTGTTAGTAGACCTGTACACCCTGTTAGTAGACCTGTTCACCCTGTTAGTAGACCTGTACACCCTGTTAGTAGACCTGTTCACCCTGTCAGTAGACCTGTACACCCTGTTAGTAGACCTGTACACCCTGTTAGTAGACCTGTACACCCTGTCAGTAGACCTGTACACCCTGTCAGTAGACCTGTACACCCTGTCAGTAGACCTGTACACCCTGTTAGTAGACCTGTACACCCTGTTAGTAGACCTGTTCACCCTGTCAGTAGACCTGTACACCCTGTTAGTAGACCTGTACACCCTGTTAGTAGACCTGTACACCCTGTTAGTAGACCTGTACACCCTGTTAGTAGACCTGTACACCCTGTTAGTAGACCTGTACACCCTGTCAGTAGACCTGTACACCCTGTCAGTAGACCTGTACACCCTGTTAGTAGACCTGTACACCCTGTTAGTAGACCTGTACACCCTGTTAGTAGACCTGTACACCCTGTCAGTAGACCTGTACACCCTGTCAGTAGACCTGTACACCCTGTCAGTAGACCTGTACACCCTGTTAGTAGACCTGTACACCCTGTTAGTAGACCTGTACACCCTGTTAGTAGACCTGTACACCCTGTTAGTAGACCTGTACACCCTGTTAGTAGACCTGTACACCCTGTTAGTAGACCTGTACACCCTGTTAGTAGACCTGTACACCCTGTTAGTAGACCTGTACACCCTGTTAGTAGACCTGTACACCCTGTTAGTAGACCTGTACACCCTGTTAGTAGACCTGTACACCCTGTCAGTAGACCTGTACACCCTGTCAGTAGACCTGTACACCCTGTTAGTAGACCTGTACACCCTGTTAGTAGACCTGTACACCCTGTCAGTAGACCTGTACACCCTGTCAGTAGACCTGTACACCCTGTTAGTAGACCTGTACACCCTGTTAGTAGACCTGTACACCCTGTTAGTAGACCTGTACACCCTGTTAGTAGACCTGTTCACCCTGTTAGTAGACCTGTACACCCTGTTAGTAGACCTGTACACCCTGTTAGTAGACCTGTACACCCTGTTAGTAGACCTGTTCACCCTGTTAGTAGACCTGTACACCCTGTTAGTAGACCTGTACACCCTGTTAGTAGACCTGTACACCCTGTTAGTAGACCTGTACACCCTGGTAGTAGACCTGTACACCCTGTTAGTAGACCTGTTCACCCTGTTAGTAGACCTGTACACCCTGTTAGTAGACCTGTACACCCTGTTAGTAGACCTGTTCACCCTGTCAGTAGACCTGTACACCCTGTTAGTAGACCTGTACACCCTGTTAGTAGACCTGTACACCCTGTTAGTAGACCATGTATGAGTAGTGTAGAGAGGACAGATGTACCGTTGTTTATGGAGGGCTCTCCACCTCCTCCTCCTCTCATCCTGCTGCTCTCTCTCCCCCCCATCATGTCTTTATACATGTTGACCACCAGGGTCAGCTCATCGTTGGCCCTCAGGATCTGAGCTGGAATGGAAGGAACACAACATGGAAGACAAGAATGAACAGAACATAAAATACTAGGGCAGCAGGTAGTCTAGCTAGCAGTTAGAGCATTGGGTCAGTAACCAGCAGGTAGCCTAGCTAGCAGTTAGAGCATTGGGTCAGTAACCAGCAGGTAGCCTAGCTAGCAGTTAGAGCATTGGGTCAGTAACCAGCAGGTAGCCCAGCTAGCAGTTAGAGCATTGGGTCAGTAACCAGCAGGTAGTCTAGCTAGCAGTTAGAGCATTGGGTCAGTAACCAGCAGGTAGCCTAGCTAGCAGTTAGAGCATTGGGTCAGTAACCAGCAGGTAGCCTAGCTAGCAGTTAGAGCATTGGGTCAGTAACCAGCAGGTAGTCTAGCTAGCAGTTAGAGCATTGGGTCAGTAACCAGCAGGTAGCCTAGCTAGCAGTTAGAGCATTGGGTCAGTAACCAGCAGGTAGCCTAGCTAGCAGTTAGAGCATTGGGTCAGTAACCAGCAGGTAGCCTAGCTAGCAGTTAGAGCATTGGGTCAGTAACCAGCAGGTAGTCTAGCTAGCAGTTAGAGCATTGGGTCAGTAACCAGCAGGTAGTCTAGCTAGCAGTTAGAGCATTGGGTCAGTAACCAGCAGGTAGTCTAGCTAGCAGTTAGAGCATTGGGTCAGTAACCAGCAGGTAGCCTAGCTAGCAGTTAGAGCATTGGGTCAGTAACCAGCAGGTAGCCTAGCTAGCAGTTAGAGCATTGGGTCAGTAACCAGCAGGTAGTCTAGCTAGCAGTTACAGCATTGGGTCAGTAACCAGCAGGTAGCCTAGCTAGCAGTTAGAGCATTGGGTCAGTAACCAGCAGGTAGCCTAGCTAGCAGTTAGAGCATTGGGTCAGTAACCAGCAGGTAGCCTAGCTAGCAGTTAGAGCATTGGGTCAGTAACCAGCAGGTAGCCTAGCTAGCAGTTAGAGCATTGGGTCAGTAACCAGCAGGTAGTCTAGCTAGCAGTTAGAGCATTGGGTCAGTAACCAGCAGGTAGTCTAGCTAGCAGTTAGAGCATTGGGTCAGTAACCAGCAGGTAGTCTAGCTAGCAGTTAGAGCATTGGGTCAGTAACCAGCAGGTAGTCTAGCTAGCAGTTAGAGCATTGGGTCAGTAACCAGCAGGTAGCCTAGCTAGCAGTTAGAGCATTGGGTCAGTAACCAGCAGGTAGTCTAGCTAGCAGTTAGAGCATTGGGTCAGTAACCAGCAGGTAGTCTAGCTAGCAGTTAGAGCATTGGGTCAGTAACCAGCAGGTAGTCTAGCTAGCAGTTACATCATTGGGTCAGTAACCAGCAGGTAGCCTAGCTAGCAGTTAGAGCATTGGGTCAGTAGCCTAGCTAGCAGTTAGAGCATTGGGTCAGTAGCCTGGCTAGCAGTTAGAGCATTGGATCAGTAACCTAGCTAGCAGTAAGCGCATTGGGTCAGTCGTCTAGCTAGCAGTTAGAGCATTGGATCAGTAGCCTAGCTAGCAGTTAGAGCATTGGGTCAGTAACCTAGCTAGCAGTTAGAGCATTGGGTCAGTAACCTAGCTAGCAGTTAGAGCATTGGGTCAGTAGTCTAGCTAGCAGTTAGAGCATTGGGTCAGTAACCTAGCTAGCAGTTAGAGCATTGGGTCAGTAGTCTAGCTAGCAGTTAGAGCATTGGGTCAGTAGTCTAGCTAGCAGTTATAGCATTGGGTCAGTAGTCTAGCTAGCAGTTAGAGCATTGGGTCAGTAACCTAGCTAGCAGTTAGAGCATTGGGTCAGTAACCTAGCTAGCAGTTAGAGCATTGGGTCAGTAGCCTAGCTAGCAGTTAGAGCATTGGGTCAGTAACCAGCAGGTAGCCTAGCTAGCAGTTAGAGCATTGGGTCAGTAGCCCAGCTAGCAGTTAGAGCATTGGGTCAGTAGCCCAGCTAGCAGTTAGAGCATTGGGTCAGTAGCCTAGCTAACAGACATAGCATTGGGTCAGTAGTCTAGCTAGCAGTTAGAGCATTGGGTCAGTAGTCTAGCTAGCAGTTAGAGCATTGGGTCAGTAGTCTAGCTAGCAGTTAGAGCATTGGGTCAGTAGCCTGGCTAGCAGTTAGAGCATTGGGTCAGTAGCCTGGCTAGCAGTTAGAGCATTGGGTCAGTAGCCTAGCTAGCAGTTAGAGCATTGGATCAGTAGCCTAGCTAGCAGTTAGAGCATTGGGTCAGTAGCCTGGCTAACAGATTAGACTCTTAGATAGTTCATTATGGATCTGGGAAACATAATGACAAGAACAAAATAGTACATTTATAGGAGGGACATGACCTGACGTGAAGAGGAGAAGAGAAGTTACTGACCTAGAACATATTAAATCTCCACCCGCTACAGCCAGAAGACTGGCCTCCCCCCAGAGCCTGGTTCCTCTCTACCTGGTACAGCCAGAAGACTGGCCTCCCCCCAGAGCCTGGTTCCTCTCTACCTGGTACAGCCAGAAGACTGGCCACCCCCCAGAGCCTGGTTCCTCTCTACCTGGTACAGCCAGAAGACTGGCCACCCCCAGAGCCTGGTTCTCTCTACCTGGTACAGCCAGAAGACTGGCCTCCCCCAGAGCCTGGTTCCTCTCTACCTGGTACAGCCAGAAGACTGGCCATCCCCCAGAGCCTGGTTCCTCTCTACCTGGTACAGCCAGAAGACTGGCCACCCCCAGAGCCTGGTTCCTCTCTACCTGGTACAGCCAGAAGACCCGCCTCCCCCAGAGCCTGGTTCCTCTCTACCTGGTACAGCCAGAAGAATGGCCTCCCCCCAGAGCCTGGTTCCTCTCTACCTGGTACAGCCAGAACACTGGCCACTCCCCAGAGCCTGGTTCCTCTCTACCTGGTACATCCAGAAGACTGGCCACCCCCCAGAGCCTGGTTCCTCTCTACCTGGTACAGCCAGAACACTGGCCACTCCCCAGAGCCTGGTTCCTCTCTAGGTTCCTTCCTAGGTTCTGGCCTTTCTAGGGAGTTTTTCCAGGCTACAGCATTGCTTACTCTTTGGGGTTTCATGGCAGAGTTTCTGTGAAGAACTTTGTGACAACTGCTGATGTAAAAATGTCTTTATAAAATATCTCTGACCAATTAAATGATAAGACAGAACGCTCCGGCACTCAGAATAGTAATGGTGATTATTGATTCAGAGTTTTACTGAGGAATCATCTTTGCTAATAGGACACGTTTAGTTGTGTGAATAGATCCCAGATTATCTGAATACAAAGAGACTAAATGATCAACGTAGATCTGGATACATAGAGACTAAATGATCAACGTAGATCTGGATACATAGAGACTAAATGATCAACGTAGATCTGGATACATAGAGACTAAATGACCAACGTAGATCTGGATACATAGAGACTAAATGATCAACGTAGATCTGGATACATAGAGACTAAATGATCAACGTAGATCTGGATACATAGAGACTAAATGATCAACGTAGATCTGGATACATAGAGACTAAATGATCAACGTAGATCTGGATACATAGAGACTAAATGATCAACGTAGATCTGGATACATAGAGACTAAATGATCAACGTAGATCTGGATACATAGAGACTAAAGGATCAACGTAGATCTGGATACATAGAGACTAAATGATCAACGTATATCTGGATACAGACTAAATGATCAACGTAGATCCGGATACATAGAGACTAAATGATCAACGTAGATCTGGATACATAGAGACTAAATGATCAACGTAGATCTGGATACACAGAGACTAAATGATCAACGTAGATCTGGATACATAGACTAAATGATCAACGTATATCCGGATACACAGAGACTAAATGATCAACGTAGATCCGGATACATAGAGACTAAATGATCAACGTAGATCCGGATACATAGAGACTAAATGATCAACGTAGATCTGGATACATAGAGACTAAATGATCAACGTAGATCCGGATACATAGAGACTAAATGATCAACGTAGATCTGGATACATAGAGACTAAATGATCAACGTAGATCTGGATACATAGAGACTAAATGATCAACGTAGATCTGGATACATAGAGACTAAATGATCAACGTAGATCTGGATACATAGAGACTAAATGATCAACGTAGATCTGGATACAGACTAAATGATCAACGTAGATCTGGATACATAGAGACTAAATGATCAACGTAGATCTGGATACATAGAGACTAAATGATCAACGTAGATCTGGATACATAGAGACTAAATGATCAACGTATATCTGGATACAGACTAAATGATCAACGTAGATCCGGATACATAGAGACTAAATGATCAACGTAGATCTGGATACATAGAGACTAAATGATCAACGTAGATCCGGATACACAGAGACTAAATTATCAACGTAGATCCGGATACACAGAGACTAAATGATCAACGTAGATCTGGATACATAGACTAAATGATCAACGTAGATCTGGATACATAGACTAAACATAGACAATCTGGAGACATAGAGACTAAATGATCAACGTAGATCTGGATACATAGAGACTAAATGATCAACGTAGATCTGGATACATAGAGACTAAATGATCAACGTAGATCCGGATACATAGAGACTAAATGATCAACGTAGATCTGGATACATAGAGACTAAATGATCAACGTAGATCTGGATACATAGAGACTAAATGATCAACGTAGATCCGGATACATAGAGACTAAATGATCAACGTAGATCCGGATACATAGAGACTAAAGGACCAACATAGATCTGGATACATAGAGACTAAAGGACAGACGTAGATCTGGATACATAGAGACTAAATGATCAACGTAGATCTGGATACATAGAGACTAAATGACCAACGTAGATCTGGATACATAGAGACTAAATGATCAATGTAGATCTGGATACATAGAGAATAAATGATCAACGTAGATCTGGATACATAGAGACTAAATGATCAACGTAGATCTGGATACATAGAGACTAAATTATCAACGTAGATCCGGATACATAGAGACTAAATGACCAACGTAGATCTGGATACATAGAGACTAAATATTAAACGTAGATCTGGATACATAGAGACTAAATTATCAACGTAGATCCGGATACATAGAGACTAAATGACCAACGTAGATCTGGATACATAGAGACTAAATATTAAACGTAGATCTGGATACATAGAGACTAAATGATCAACGTAGATCTGGATACATAGACAATCTGGATACATAGAGACTAAAGGACCGACGTAGATCTGGATACATAGAGACTAAATGATCAACGTAGATCTGGATACATAGAGACTAAATTATCCACGTAGATCTGGATACATAGAGAATAAATGATCAACGTAGATCTGGATACATAGAGAATAAATGATCAACGTAGATCTGGATACATAGAGACTAAAGGACCAACGTAGATCTGGATACATAGAGACTAAAGGACCAACGTAGATCTGGATACATAGAGACTAAATGATCCACATAGATCTGGATACATAGAGAATAAATGATCAACGTAGATCTGGATACATAGAGACTAAATTATCAACGTAGATCTGGATACATAGACACTAAATGATCAATGTAGATCTGGATACATAGAGACTAAATATGAAACGTAGATAAGTTACCTAAAGCTTCGTCATCGTCGACGGTGTCGCTGGCCAATCGGAAAAGGTTGGGTCTGAGCCTATCACAGCTCTCGTAGAGGGCCTACAGGAAGGACAGGATACACAGTCAGTCATGTGTTAGTACCGTCTGTGTACAGCACACACAGTATCTGTTTAGTGCACACACATGGTATCTGTTTAGTGTACACACACACACAGTATCTGTTTAGTGCACACACACACACATGGTATCTGTTTAGTGTACACACACACACACACAGTATCTGTTTAGTGTACACACACACACAGTATCTGTTTAGTGTACACACACACACACACAGTATCTGTTTAGTGTACACACACACACACACACAGTATCTGTTTAGTGTACACACACACACAGTATCTGTTTAGTGTACACACACACACAGTATCTGTTTAGTGTACACACACAGTATCTGTTTAGTGTACACACACACACATGGTATCTGTTTAGTGTACACACACACACACACAGTATCTGTTTAGTGTACACACACACACATGGTATCTGTTTAGTGTACACACACAGTATCTGTTTAGTGTACACACACACACAGTATCTGTTTAGTGTACACACACAGTATCTGTTTAGTGTACACACACAGTATCTGTTTAGTGTACACATACACACACACAGTATCTGTTTAGTGTACACACACAGTATCTGTTTAGTGCACACACACACACAGTATCTGTTTAGTGTACACACACAGTATCTGTTTAGTGTACACACACACAGTATCTGTTTAGTGTACACACACACACATACAGTATCTGTTTAGTGCACACACACACACACAGTATCTGTTTAGTGTACACACACAGTATCTGTTTAGTGTACACACACACAGTATCTGTTTAGTGTACACACACATGGTATCTGTTTAGTGTACACACACACACAGTATCTGTTTAGTGTACACACACACACAGTATCTGTTTAGTGTACACACACACACAGTATCTGTTTAGTGTACACACACACACAGTATCTGTTTAGTGTACACACACACACAGTATCTGTTTAGTGTACACACACACACACAGTATCTGTTTAGTGCACACACACACACAGTATCTGTTTAGTGTACACACACACACAGTATCTGTTTAGTGCACACACACACACACAGTATCTGTTTAGTGTACACACACACACAGTATCTGTTTAGTGTACACACACACACAGTATCTGTTTAGTGCACACACACACACACACATGGTACACACACACACACACACACACATGGTACACACACACACACACACACACATGGTATCTGTTTAGTGTACACACACACACACACACACAGTATCTGTTTAGTGTACACACACACACACAGTATCTGTTTAGTGCACACACACACACACACACACTGTTTAGTGTACACACACACACACACACACACACACACACACACACACACACACACACACACACACACACACACACACACACACACACACACACACACACACACACACACATGGTATCTGTTTAGTGTACACACACACACACACACACACGGTATCTGTTTAGTAGACGCACAGAGAGAAACAGCCCCATACCTTCAGGTGGTCAGTGTGGTGTGTGGAGGGCCCAGTGAGACCGTGTTGCTGTAGTAACTCTCTCAGCTGTCTGGTTCTAGTAGCGACCTCCTCCAGGGTAGAGACACGTCTAGATACAAGCTCTGCTTTCTGCTGCTCCTACAGACAACAATACAGCAGTCAACCATCACCAACAGGTACACACACACACACACACACCAACACACACACACCAACAGGCAGGCACACACAGAGAGACAGAGACGCACGCGGACACACACACACAACACACACACACCAACAGGCACACACAGAGAGACAGAGACGCACCCGGACACACCAACATGCACACACAGACACACACCAACAGGCACACACAGAGAGACAGAGACGCACGCGGACACACACACACACACACACACACCAACAGGCACACACAGAGAGACAGAGACGCACGCGGACACACACACACACCAACACACACCAACAGGCACACACAGAGAGACAGAGACACACGCGGACACACACACACCAACACACACCGAGAGACAGAGACGCACACGGACACACACCAACATGCACACACACACCAACAGGCACACACAGAGAGACAGAGACGCACCCGGACACACCAACACACACACACACACCAACAGGCACACACAGAGAGACAGAGACGCACACGGACACACCAACATGCACACACAGAGAGACAGAGACGCACACAGACACACCAACATGCACACACAGACACACACCAACAGGCACACACAGAGAGACAGAGACGCACACGGACACACACACACCAACACACACCAACAGGCACACAGAGAGACAGAGACGCACACGGACACACACACACACCAACACACACCAACAGGCACACACAGAGAGACAGAGACGCACACGGACACACACCAACATGCACACACAGACACACACCAACAGGCACACACAGAGACAGAGACACACACGGACACACACACACCAACACACACCAACAGGCACACACAGAGAGACAGAGACGCACACGGACACACACCAACATGCACACACAGACACACACCAACATGCACACACAGAGAGACAGAGACGCACACGGACACACACCAACATGCACACACACACACACCAACAGGCACACACAGAGAGACAGAGACGCACACGGACACACACCAACATGCACACACAGACACACACCAACATGCACACACAGAGAGACAGAGATGCACACGGACACACCAACATGCACACACAGACACACACCAACAGACACACACAGACAGACAAGACGCACACGGACAGACACACCAACATGCACACACAGACACACACCAACAGACACACACAGAGAGACAGAGACACACACGGACACACACCAACATGCACACACAGACACACACCAACAGACACACACAGAGAGACAGAGACGCACACGGACACACACCAACAGACACACACAGAGAGACAGAGACGCACACCAACACACACCAACGTGGTCTCACTTCTTTGATGGTGTTCTTGATCAGTCTGTTGGCTGTCTGCAGATCTTCAGGACTACTGCTCTTCAGGAGTGTGGCTAACAACTGGAAACACACACACACATTAAGAGACATAGGACAAGAAGATCAACTAAAAAAGGCTCTCACACACACACACACACACACACATACACATACACACACACACACATTAACAGACATAGGACAAGAAGATCAACTAAAAAAGGCTCACACACACACACACACACACACACACACACACACACACACACACACACAACACACACCAACACACCACACACCAACACACACAGTCCTCAACTCTCTGTGAGGGAACATCACACCAACACCAACACACTTCACACACCAACCACACAGAACAGACACACCAACACCAGATAACACACCGTTGTTTCACACAAACACACACACACACACACACACATACAGATACACACACACACACACACACACACACACACACTAAGTACATACACACACACACTTGTTTTTTTTAAACACACACACACACACACTACATACATACATACATACATACATACATACATACATACATAGGCATACATACATACATACATACATACATACATACACACACACACACAGACCACACCTGACACATAGGCCACACTGGTTCTAAGGTATACATGGTTCACACACACAGACACACACACACACAGTGGCCTTGGCCTCCTGGTTGAACACAGAGTCCTCAACTGGTTCTGTGAGGGAGGAGATCCAATGGTGTCTGGGAGTTTAGGTCCTTCTTCATAAGGCCTGAAGAACAGACACGGAGAGATAATGAGTCCTGTTTCCAAGGGATACCCGATTCTCTTTACAGAGCCCGTTTCCTTTGACCTGGGCCCACATGTTAAGGGATAATGGTTCTATATCATAATGGACCTTGTTTTTTAAAAACATGCGCTGGGCCTTCTAAGGTATAGCGGTTCTGAGCAGTAACAGACCTCGTTTCCTGAGTGATAGGCCTCCTGGTTCTAAGGTATAATGGTTCTGAGCGGTAACAGACCTCGTTTCCTGAGTGATAGGCCTCCTGGTTCTAAGGTATAATGGTTCTGAGCGGTAACAGACCTCGTTTCCTGAGTGATAGGCCTCCTGGTTCTAAGGTATAATGGTTCTGAGCGGTAACAGACCTCGTTTCCTGAGTGATAGGCCTCCTGGTTCTAAGGTATAATGGTTCTGAGCGGTAACAGACCTCGTTTCCTGAGTGATAGGCCTCCTGGTTCTAAGGTATAATGGTTCTGAGCGGTAACAGACCTCGTTTCCTGAGTGATAGGCCTCCTGGTTCTAAGGGATAATGGTTCTGAGCGGTAACAGACCTCGTTTCCTGAGTGATAGGCCTCCTGGTTCTAAGGTGCTAGAGTTCTAAGGTATAATGGTTCTCAGCGGTAACAGACCTCGTTTCCTGAGTGATAGGCCTCCTGGTTCTAAGGTATAATGGTTCTGAGCGGTAACAGACCTCGTTTCCTGAGTGATAGGCCTCCTGGTTCTAAGGTATAATGGTTCTGAGCGGTAACAGACCTCGTTTCCTGAGTGATAGGCCTCCTGGTTCTAAGGGGCTAGAGTTCTAAGGTATAATGGTTCTGAGTAGCGGTTAAAAGGCTCTGAGGTGTTGTAATAGACCTTGTTTCTTCAGCATGTGGTAGGCCTCCTGAATCTTGGGTTCTTCTTTGAGCCACAAAGTCCAGCTGTACAGAACCTCCGTCACCCTCAGCTTCACCTCCGCACCACTCCACTGACCCAGGAACTGTTAACACACACACACACACACAGTTTCAGCTTCACCTCCGCACCACACCACTGACCCAGGAACTGCAGATAAATCAATCACATTTATTTTCTAAAGCCCTTTATACTTCAGCAGCAGTCACACAGAGCTCTACAGTAACCCAGCCTAGACTACAGTAACCCAGCCTAAACTACAGTAACCCAGCCTAGACTACAGTAACCCAGCCTAAACTACAGTAACCCAGCCTAAACTACAGTAACCCAGCCTAGACTACAGTAACCCAGCCTAGACTACAGTAACCCAGCCTAAACTACAGTAACCCAGCCTAGACTACAGTAACCCAGCCTAAACTACAGTAACCCAGCCTAGACTACAGTAACCCAGCCTAAACTACAGTAACCCAGCCTAAACTACAGTAACCCAGCCTAGACTACAGTAACCCAGCCACAATCTACAGTAACCCAGCCTAGACTACAGTAACCCAGCCTAGACTACAGTAACCCAGCCTAAACTACAGTAACCCAGCCTAAACTACAGTAACCCAGCCTAGACTACAGTAACCCAGCCTAAACTACAGTAACCCAGCCTAAACTACAGTAACCCAGCCTAGACTACAGTAACCCAGCCTAAACTACAGTAACCCAGACTACAGTCCCCAGCCTATGACTACAGTAACCCAGCCTAAACTACAGTAACCCAGCCTAAACTACAGTAACCCAGCCTAGACTACAGTAACCCAGCCTAGACTACAGTAACCCAGCCTAAACTACAGTAACCCAGCCTAAACTACAGTAACTCCAGCCTAGACTACAGTAACCCAGCCTAAACTACAGTAACCCAGCCTAAGCCACACAGAGCTCTACAGTAACCCAGCCTAAACCACACAGAGCTCTACAGTAACCCAGCACCCTAAACTACAGTAACCCATCCCTAAACCACAGAGCTCTACAGTAACCCAGCCTCCTCTACAGTAACCCAGCCTAGACTACAGTAACCCATCCTAAACTACAGTAACCCAGCCTAAACTACAGTAACCCAGCCTAAACTACAGTCCCCCAGCCTAAACTACAGTAACCCAGCCTAGACTACAGTAACCCAGCCTAAACTACAGTAACCCAGCCTAGACTACAGTAACCCAGCCTAAACTACAGTAACCCAGCCTAAACTACAGTAACCCATCCTAAACCACACAGAGCTCTACTGTAACCCAGCCTAAACTACAGTAACCCAGCCTAAACCACACAGAGCTCTACTGTAACCCAGCCTAATCTACAGTAACCCAGCCTAAACCACACAGAGCTCTACAGTAACCCAGCCTAAACCACACAGAGCTCTACTGTAACCCAGTCCTAAACTACAGTAACTCCAGCCTAAACCACACAGAGCTCTACTGCCATTAACCCAGCCTAAACTACAGTAACCCAGCCTAAACCACACAGAGCTCTACAGTAACCCAGCCTAAACTACAGTAACCCAGCCTAAACCACACAGAGCTCTACTGTAACCCAGCCTAAACTACAGTAACCCAGCCTAAACCACACAGAGCTCTACAGTAACCCAGCCTAAACCACACAGAGCTCTACAGTAACCCAGCCTAAACTACAGTAACCCAGCCTAAACCACACAGTGCTCTACAGTAACCCAGCCTAAACCACATTTAGTGCACTACAGTAACCCAGCCTAAACCACAGAGCTCTACAGTAACCCAGCCTAAACCACACAGAGCTCTACAGTAACCCAGCCTAAACCACATAGAGCTCTACAGTAACCCAGCCTAAACTACAGTAACCCAGCCTAAACCACATAGAGCTCTACAGTAACCCAGCCTAAACCACAGAGCTCTACAGTAACCCAGCCTAAACCACAAAGAGCACTACAGTAACCCAGCCTAATAGGCTTCCCAATAAGCTTCCATTTGGGATGACCACAGACACATTCCTTACAAAACCTTTGGGGTCATTCATACCTTTGGAGACAGGACTTTGATGAGTTCATTGAGGAAGCGGAATTTTGCCGCCTCACTGTGGAACCTCTTACCACAGTTGTTCATGCAGGCTTCTAGAACCTGTGGGAAACAGTGATGTCAGAATTCTATAGGTTCTACAGGAAGTGTATTTCAGCTTCACCTCCGCACCACACCACTGACCCAGGAACTGCAGATAAATCAATCACATTTATCTTCTAAAGCCCTTTATACTTCAGCAGCAGTCACACAGAGCTCTACAGTAACCCAGCCTAGACTACAGTAACCCAGCCTAGACTACAGTAACCCAGCCTAAACTACAGTAACCCAGCCTAGACTACAGTAACCCAGCCTAAACTACAGTAACCCAGCCTAGACTACAGTAAGCCCCAGCCTAGACTACAGTAACCCAGCCTAAACTACAGTAACCCAGCCTAGACTACAGTAACCCAGCCTAACAGACAGCCCCAGACAGTAGGGAACAGGGTGCATCCAGCCTAAACTACAGTAGGGAAACCCAGCCTAGACTACACTAAGTCCAGCCTAAACTACAGGAAACATCCAGCCTAGACTACAGTAACCCAGCCTAGGGAACAGATCCTACAGTAACCCAGCCTAAACTACAGTAACCCAGCCTAGACTACACTAACCCAGCCTAAACTACAGTAACCCAGCCTAAACTACAGTAACCCAGCCTAGACTACACTAACCCATCCTAAACTACAGTAACCCAGCCTAGACTACAGTAACCCAGCCTAGACTACAGTAACCCAGCCTAAACTACAACAAGCCCCAGCCTAGACTACAGTAACCCAGCCTAGACTACAGTAACCCAGCCTAAACTACAGTAACCCAGCCTAAACTACAGTAACCCAGCCTAGGGAACTACAGTAACAGGGTGCAGCCATAAACTACAGCCCCAGCCTAGGGACTATCCATTAACAGACAGCCTAGACTACAGGAACAGGGTGCAGCCTAAACTACAGCCCCAGCCTAGACTGCACATTAACCCAGTGTAAACTACAGTAACCCAGCCTAGACTACAGTAACCCAGCCTAGACTACAGTAACCATTTACAGACAGCCTAAACTACAGTAACCCAGCCTAGACTACAGTAACCCAGCCTAAAACTACAGTAACCCAGCCTAGACTACAGTAACCCAGCCTAGACTACAGTAACCCAGCCTAAACTACAGTAACCCAGCCTAGACTACAGTAACCCAGCCTAGACTACATTAACCCAGGGTGCATCCATTAACAGACAGCCCCAGTCAGTGTGTAGGGAACAGGATGCATCCATTAACAGACAGCCCCAGTCAGTGTGTAGGGAACAGGGTGCATCCATTAACAGACAGTGTGTAGGGAACAGGGTGCATCCATTAACAGACAGCCCCAGACAGTGTGTAGGGAACAGGGTGCATCCATTAACAGACAGCCCCAGTCAGTGTGTAGGGAACAGGGTGCATCCATTGACAGACAGCCCCAGTCAGTGTGTAGGGAACAGGGTGCATCCATTAACAGACAGTGTGTAGGGAACAGGGTGCATCCATTAACAGACAGTGTGTAGGGAACAGGGTGCATCCATTGACAGACAGCCCATTAGACAGACAGTGTGTAGGGAACAGGGTGCATCCATTAACAGACAGTGTGTAGGGAACAGGGTGCATCCATTAACAGACAGCCCCAGACAGTGTGTAGGGAACAGGGTGCATCCATTAACAGACACAGACAGCCCATTAACAGACAGTGTGTAGGGAACAGGGTGCATCCATTAACAGACAGCCCCAGACAGTGTGTAGGGAACAGGGTGCATCCCAGACAGTGTGTAGGGAACAGGGTGCATCCATTAACAGACAGCCCCACAGTGTGTAGGGAACAGGGTGCATCCATTAACAGACAGCCCCAGACAGTGTGTAGGGAACAGGGTGCATCCATTAACAGACAGCCCCAGTCAGTGTGTAGGGAACAGGGTGCATCCATTGACAGACAGCCCCAGACAGTGTGTAGGGAACAGGGTGCATCCATTAACAGACAGACAGCCCCAGACAGTGTGTAGGGAACAGCATCCATTAACACAGTGTGTAGGGAACAGGGTGCATCCATCCAGCCCCAGACAGTGTGTAGGGAACAGGGTGCATCCATTAACAGACAGCCCCAGACAGTGTGTAGGGAACAGGGTGCATCCATTAACAGACAGCCCCAGACAGTGTGTAGGGAACAGGGTGCATCCATTAACAGACAGTGTGTAGGGAACAGGGTGCATCCATTAACAGACAGTCAGTGTAGGGAACAGGGTGCATCCATTAACAGACAGCCCCAGACAGTGTGTAGGGAACAGGGTGCATCCAGTTGTAGGGAACAGGGTGCATCCATTAACAGACAGCCCCAGACAGTGTGTAGGGAACAGGGTGCATCCATTAACAGACAGCCCCAGACAGTGTGTAGGGAACAGGGTGCATCCATTAACAGACAGTGTGTAGGGAACAGGGGCATCCATTAACAGAGGGAACAGGGTGCATCCATTAACAGACACAGACAGTGTGTAGGGAACAGGGTGCATCCATTAACAGACAGCCCCAGTCAGTGTGTAGGGAACAGGGTGCATCCATTAACAGACAGCCCCAGACAGTGTGTAGGGAACAGGGTGCATCCATTAACAGACAGCCCCAGTCAGTGTGTAGGGAACAGGGTGCATCCATTAACAGACAGTGTGTAGGGAACAGGGTGCATCCATTAACAGACAGCCCCAGACAGTGTGTAGGGAACAGGGTGCATCCATTAACAGACAGCCCCAGACAGTGTGTAGGGAACAGGGTGCATCCATTAACAGACAGCCCCAGACAGTGTGTAGGGAACAGGGTGCATCCATTAACAGACAGTGTGTAGGGAACAGGGTGCATCCATTAACAGACAGCCCCAGACAGTGTGTAGGGAACAGGGTGCATCCATTAACAGACAGTGTGTAGGGAACAGGGTGCATCCATTAACAGACAGCCCCAGTCAGTGTGTAGGGAACAGGGTGCATCCATTAACAGACAGCCCCAGTCAGTGTGTAGGGAACAGGGTGCATCCATTAACAGACAGCCCCAGACAGTGTGTAGGGAACAGGGTGCATCCATTAACAGACAGCCCCAGTCAGTGTGTAGGGAACAGGGTGCATCCATTAACAGACAGCCCCAGTCAGTGTGTAGGGAACAGGGTGCATCCATTAACAGACAGCCCCAGTCAGTGTGTAGGGAACAGGGTGCATCCATTAACAGACAGCCCCAGACAGTGTGTAGGGAACAGGGTGCATCCATTAACAGACAGCCCCAGACAGTGTGTAGGGAACAGGGTGCATCCATTAACAGACAGCCCCAGACAGTGTAGGGAACAGGGTGCATCCATTAGGGAACAGGGTGCATCCATTAACAGACAGCCCCAGTCAGTGTGTAGGGAACAGGGTGCATCCATTAACAGACAGCCCCAGTCAGTGTGTAGGGAACAGGGTGCATCCATTAACAGACAGCCCCAGTCAGTGTGTAGGGAACAGGGTGCATCCATTAACAGACAGCCCCAGACAGTGTGTAGGGAACAGGGTGCATCCATTAACAGACAGCCCCAGACAGTGTGTAGGGAACAGGGTGCATCCATTAACAGACAGCCCCAGACAGTGTGTAGGGAACAGGGTGCATCCATTAACAGACAGCCCCAGACAGTGTGTAGGGAACAGGGTGCATCCATTAACAGACAGCCCCAGACAGTGTGTAGGGAACAGGGTGCATCCATTAACAGACAGCCCCAGACAGTGTGTAGGGAACAGGGTGCATCCATTAACAGACAGCCCCAGTCAGTGTGTAGGGAACAGGGTGCATCCATTAACAGACAGTGTGTAGGGAACAGGGTGCATCCATTAACAGACAGCCCCAGTCAGTGTGTAGGGAACAGGGTGCATCCATTAACAGACAGTGTGTAGGGAACAGGGTGCATCCATTAACAGACAGCCCCAGACAGTGTGGAGGGAACAGGGTGCATCCATTAACAGACAGTGTGTAGGGAACAGGGTGCATCCATTAACAGACAGTGTCAGTGAGGAACAGGGAACAGGGTGCATCCATTAACAGACAGCCCCAGTCAGTGTGTAGGGAACAGGGTGCATCCATTAACAGACAGTGTGTAGGGAACAGGGTGCATCCATTAACAGACAGCCCCAGACAGTGTGTAGGGAACAGGGTGCATCCATTAACAGACAGCCCCAGACAGTGTGGAGGGAACAGGGTGCATCCATTAACAGACAGTGTGTAGGGAACAGGGTGCATCCATTAACAGACAGCCCCAGACAGTGTGGAGGGAACAGGGTGCATCCATTAACAGACAGCCTCAGTCAGTGTGTAGACTGAACAGGGTGCATCCATTAACAGACAGCCCCAGTCAGTGTGTAGGGAACAGGGTGCATCCATTAACAGACAGCCCCAGTCAGTGTGTAGGGAACAGGGTGCATCCATTAACAGACAGCCCCAGTCAGTGTGTAGGGAACAGGGTGCATCCATTAACAGACAGCCCCAGTCAGTGTGTAGGGAACAGGGTGCATCCATTAACAGACAGCCCCAGACAGTGTGTAGGGAACAGGGTGCATCCATTAACAGACAGCCCCAGTCAGTGTGTAGGGAACAGGGTGCATCCATTAACAGACAGCCCCAGTCAGTGTGTAGGGAACAGGGTGCATCCATTAACAGACAGCCCCAGACAGTGTGTAGGGAACAGGGTGCATCCATTAACAGACAGCCCCAGACAGTGTGTAGGGAACAGGGTGCATCCATTAACAGACAGCCCCAGTCAGTGTGTAGGGAACAGGGTGCATCCATTAACAGACAGCCCCAGTCAGTGTGTAGGGAACAGGGTGCATCCATTAACAGACAGCCCCAGACAGTGTGTAGGGAACAGGGTGCATCCATTAACAGACAGCCCCAGTCAGTGTGTAGGGAACAGGGTGCATCCATTAACAGACAGCCCCAGACAGTGTGTAGGGAACAGGGTGCATCCATTAACAGACAGACAGAACAGGGTGCATCCATTAACAGACAGCCCCAGACAGTGTGTAGGGAACAGGGTGCATCCATTAACAGACAGCCCCAGTCAGTGTGTAGGGAACAGGGTGCATCCATTAACAGACAGCCCCAGACAGTGTGTAGGGAACAGGGTGCATCCATTAACCAGTCAGTGTGTAGGGAACAGGGTGCATCCATTAACAGACAGCCCCAGACAGTGTGTAGGGAACAGGGTGCATCCATTAACAGACAGTGTGTAGGGAACAGGGTGCATCCATTAACAGACAGCCCCAGTCAGTGTGTAGGGAACAGGGTGCATCCATTAACAGACAGTGTGTAGGGAACAGGGTGCATCCATTAACAGACAGCCCCAGTCAGTGTGTAGGGAACAGGGTGCATCCATTAACAGACAGTGTGTAGGGAACAGGGTGCATCCATTAACAGACAGCCCCAGTCAGTGTGTAGGGAACAGGGTGCATCCATTAACAGACAGTGTGTAGGGAACAGGGTGCATCCATTAACAGACAGTGTGTAGGGAACAGGGTGCATCCATTAACAGACAGGGAACAGGGTGCCCATTAACAGACAGTGTGTAGGGAACAGGGTGCATCCATAACAGACAGCCCCAGACAGAACAGCATCCATTAACAGACAGTGTGTAGGGAACAGGGTGCATCCATTAACAGACAGTGTGTGTAGGGAACAGGGTGCATCCATTAACAGACAGCCCCAGACAGTGTGTAGGGAACAGGGTGCATCCATTAACAGACAGCCCCAGTCAGTGTGTAGGGAACAGGGTGCATCCATTAACAGACAGCCCCAGTCAGTGTGTAGGGAACAGGGTGCATCCATTAACAGACAGCCCCAGACAGTGTGTAGGGAACAGGGTGCATCCATTAACAGACAGCCCCAGACAGTGTGTAGGGAACAGGGTGCATCCATTAACAGACAGCCCCAGTCAGTGTGTAGGGAACAGGGTGCATCCATTAACAGACAGCCCCAGTCAGTGTGTAGGGAACAGGGTGCATCCATTAACAGACAGCCCCAGTCAGTGTGTAGGGAACAGGGTGCATCCATTGACAGACAGCCCCAGTCAGTGTGTAGGGAACAGGGTGCATCCATTAACAGACAGCCCCAGTCAGTGTGTAGGGAACAGGGTGCATCCATTGACAGACAGCCCCAGACAGTGTGTAGGGAACAGGGTGCATCCATTAACAGACAGCCCCAGTCAGTGTGTAGGGAACAGGGTGCATCCATTAACAGCCCCAGACAGTGTGTAGGGAACAGGGTGCATCCATTAACAGACAGCCCCAGTCAGTGTGTAGGGAACAGGGTGCATCCATTAACAGACAGCCCCAGTCAGTGTGTAGGGAACAGGGTGCATCCATTAACAGACAGCCCCAGTCAGTGTGTAGGGAACAGGGTGCATCCATTAACAGACAGCCCCAGACAGTGTGTAGGGAACAGGGTGCATCCATTAACAGACAGCCCCAGTCAGTGTGTAGGGAACAGGGTGCATCCATTAACAGACAGCCCCAGACAGTGTGTAGGGAACAGGGTGCATCCATTAACAGACAGCCCAGACAGTGTGTAGGGAACAGGGTGCATCCATTAACAGACAGCCCCAGACAGTGTGTAGGGAACAGGGTGCATCCATTAACAGACAGCCCCAGTCAGTGTGTAGGGAACAGGGTGCATCCATTAACAGACAGCCCCAGTCAGTGTGTAGGGAACAGGGTGCATCCATTAACAGACAGCCCCAGACAGTGTGTAGGGAACAGGGTGCATCCATTAACAGACAGCCCCAGTCAGTGTGTAGGGAACAGGGTGCATCCATTAACAGACAGCCCCAGACAGTGTGTAGGGAACAGGGTGCATCCATTAACAGACAGCCCCAGTCAGTGTGTAGGGAACAGGGTGCATCCATTAACAGACAGCCCCAGTCAGTGTGTAGGGAACAGGGTGCATCCATTAACAGACAGCCCCAGACAGTGTGTAGGGAACAGGGTGCATCCATTAACAGACAGCCCCAGACAGTGTGTAGGGAACAGGGTGCATCCATTAACAGACAGCCCCAGTCAGTGTGTAGGGAACAGGGTGCATCCATTAACAGACAGTGTGTAGGGAACAGGGTGCATCCATTAACAGACAGTGTGTAGGGAACAGGGTGCATCCATTGACAGACAGCCCCAGTCAGTGTGTAGGGAACAGGGTGCATCCATTAACAGACAGTGTGTAGGGAACAGGGTGCATCCATTGACAGACAGCCCCAGTTAGTGTGTAGGGAACAGGGTGCATCCATTGACAGACAGCCCCAGTTAGTGTGTAGGGAACAGGGTGCATCCATTGACAGACAGCCCCAGTCAGTGTGTAGGGAACAGGGTGCATCCATTAACAACAGACAGTGTGTAGGGAACAGGGTGCATCCATTAACAGACAGCCCCAGTCAGTGTGTAGGGAACAGGGTGCATCCATTGACAGACAGCCCCAGACAGTGTGTAGGGAACAGGGTGCATCCATTAACAGACACAGTGTGTAGGGAACAGGGTGCATCCATTAACAGACAGCCCCAGACAGTGTGTAGGGAACAGGGTGCATCCATTGACAGACAGCCCCAGTCAGTGTGTAGGGAACAGGGTGCATCCATTAACAGACAGCCCCAGTCAGTGTGTAGGGAACAGGGTGCATCCATTAACAGACAGCCCCAGACAGTGTGTAGGGAACAGGGTGCATCCATTAACAGACAGCCCCAGACAGTGTGTAGGGAACAGGGTGCATCCATTAACAGACAGCCCCAGACAGTGTGTAGGGAACAGGGTGCATCCATTAACAGACAGCCCCAGACAGTGTGTAGGGAACAGGGTGCATCCATTAACAGACAGAGTCAGTGTGTAGGGAACAGGGTGCATCCATTAACAGACAGCCCCAGTCAGTGTGTAGGGAACAGGGTGCATCCATTAACAGACAGCCCCAGTCAGTGTGTAGGGAACAGGGTGCATCCATTGACAGACAGCCCCAGTCAGTGTGTAGGGAACAGGGTGCATCCATTAACAGACAGCCCCAGTAGGGAACAGGGTGCATCCATTAACAGACAGCCCCAGACAGTGTGTAGGGAACAGGGTGCATCCATTAACAGACAGTGTGTAGGGACAGGGTGACAGGGTGCATCCATTAACAGACAGTGTGTAGGGAACAGGGTGCATCCATTAACAGACAGTGTGTGTAACAGACAGGAACAGGGTGCATCCATTAACAGACAGCCCCAGTCAGTGTGTAGACTGAACAGTGACCATACTGCTTACCACGCTACATGTGAGTAAATTAAAAAGTGCACTCATGTCATTCTCCTGCTCGATTCATTTGTTTAAACCCTGTTCTTCAAGCACCCCATTGTTACCAGCCAGGTGAACTGTTGACCCTCATCATGTCCTCTTAAACCATATTAGCCACTCTCTCTCTTGCTCTCTTTACTCTAGTTCCAGTTCTCTCTCTCTCCTCTCGTTCCAGTTCTCTCTCTTCTCTTTACTCTAGTTCCAGTTCTCTCTTTACTCTAGTTCCAGTTCTCTCTCTCTCCTCTAGTTCCAGTTCTCTCTCTCTCCTCTCGTTCCAGTTCTCTCTCTCTCTCCTCTCGTTCCAGTTCTCTCTCTCTCTCCTCTCGTTCAGTTCAGTTCTCTCTCTCCCTCTCTCCTCTAGTTCCAGTTCTCTCTCTCCCTCTCCTCCTCTCTCTCCTCAGTTCCAGTCTCTCTCTCCCTCTCCTCTAGTTCCAGTTCTCTCTCTTTACTCTCTCGTTCCAGTTCTCTCGCTCTCTCTCTCTTTACTCTAGTTCCAGTTCTCTCTCTCTCTCTACTCTAGTTCCAGTTCTCTCTCTCTTTACTCTAGTTCCAGTTCTCTCTCTCTTTACTCTAGTTCCAGTTCTCTCTCTCTTTACTCTAGTTCCAGTCTTTACTCTAGTTCAGTTCTCTCTTTACTCTAGTTCCAGTTCTCTCTCTCTTTACTCTAGTTCCAGTTCTCTCTCTCTTTACTCTAGTTCCAGTTCTCTCTCTTTACTCTAGTTCCAGTTCTCTCTAGTTCTCTAGTTCCACTCTAGTTCCAGTTTCTCTCTCTTTACTCTAGTTCCAGTTCTCTCTCTTTCTCTAGTTCCAGTTCTCTCTCTTTTTACTCTAGTTCCAGTTCTCTCTCTTTACTCTAGTTCCAGTTCTCTCTCTTTACTCTAGTTCCAGTTCTCTCTCTTTTTCTCAGTTCAGTTCTCTCTCTTTACTCTAGTTCCAGTTCTCTCTCTTTTTACTCTAGTTCCAGTTCTCTCTCTTTACTCTAGTTCCAGTTCTCTCTCTTTTTACTCTAGTTCCAGTTCTCTCTCTTTTACTCTAGTTCCAGTTCTCTCTTTTACTCTAGTTCCAGTTCTCTCTCTTTTACTCTAGTTCCAGTTCTCTCTCTTTACTCTAGTTCAGTTCTCTCTCTTTTCTAGTTCCAGTCTCTCTCTTTTTACTCTAGTTCCAGTTCTCTCTTTACTCTAGTTCCAGTTCTCTCTCTTTACTCTAGTTCCAGTTCTAGTTCCAGTTCTCTCTCTTTACTCTAGTTCCAGTTCTCTCTCTTTACTCTAGTTCCAGTTCTCTCTCTTTACTCTAGTTCCAGTTCTCTCTCTTTACTCTAGTTCCAGTTCTTCTCTTTCTCTTTACTCTAGTTCCAGTTCTCTCTCTCTAGTTCCACTCTAGTTCCAGTTCTCTCTCTTTTTACTCTAGTTCCAGTTTCTCTCTCTACTCTAGTTCCAGTTCTCTCTCTTTACTCTAGTTCCAGTTCTCTCTCTTTTACTCTAGTTCCAGTTCTCTCTCTTTTTACTCTAGTTCCAGTTCTCTCTCTTTACTCTAGTTCCAGTTCTCTCTCTTTACTCTAGTTCCAGTTCTCTCTTTACTCTAGTTCCAGTTCTCTCTCTTTACTCTAGTTCAGTTCTCTCTTTACTCTAGTTCCAGTACTCTAGTTCCAGTTCTCTCTCTTTACTCTAGTTCCAGTTCTCTCTCTTTACTCTAGTTCCAGTTCTCTCTCTACTCTAGTTCCAGTTCTCTCTCTTTTACTCTAGTTCCAGTTCTCTCTCTTTACTCTAGTTCCAGTCTCTCTCTTTACTCTAGTTCCAGTTCTCTCTTTACTCTAGTTCCAGTTCTCTCTCTTTACTCTAGTTCCAGTTCTCTCTTTTTACTCTAGTTCCAGTTTCTCTCTCTACTCTAGTTCCAGTTCTCTCTCTTTACTCTAGTTCCAGTTCTCTCTACTCTAGTTCCAGTTCTCTCTCTCTAGTCCTCTAGTTCCAGTTCTCTCTCTCCTCTAGTTCCAGTTCTCTCTCTCCTCTCAGTTCCAGTTCTCTACTCTCAGTTCTCTCTTCCTCCAGTTCTCTCTCTAGTTCAGTTCTCTCGTTCTCAGTTCTCTCTCTCCTCTCGTTCCAGTTCTCTACCTTCTCTCGCTTCACTAACTAGCAACGCGTGAAACCCTGGGCGCTCCTTCACGTGACATAACCCACAAGAGCCAAGAGAAACCACACAATGCATTTCCTTCATATCGTTCAACCTCTTACTGTGAGGGCTGAAGAGCCTCTCTCTGCTGAGGAGACTGGATCTTCAACAGTATTATATAGTTATTACTATAGTATAATGTTATCTTACTGTGAGGGCCTGAAGAGCCTCTCTCTGCTGAGGAGACTGGATCTTCAACAGTATTATATAGTTATTACTATAGTATAATGTTATCTTACTGTGAGGGCCTGAAGAGCCTCTCTCTGCTGAGGAGACTGGATCTTCAACAGTATTATATAGTTATTACTATAGTATAATGTTATCTTACTGTGAGGGGCTGAAGAGCCTCTCTCTGCTGAGGAGACTGGATCTTCAACAGTATTATATAGTTATTACTATAGTATAATGTTATCTTACTGTGAGGGCCTGAAGGGCCTCTCTCTGCTGAGGAGACTGGATCTTCAACAGTATTATATAGTTATTACTATAGTATAATGTTATCTTACTGTGAGGGGCTGAAGCGCCTCTCTGCTGAGGAGACTGGATCTTCTGTTACGTAGAGGGGGTTTTACAACAGTATTATATAGTTATTACTATAGTATAATGTTATCTTACTGTGAGGGGCTGAAGAGCCTCTCTCTGCTGAGGAGACTGGATCTTCTGTTACGTAGGGGGGTTTTACAACAGTATTATATAGTTATTACTATAGTATAATGTTATCTTACTGTGAGGGCCTGCAGAGCCTCTCTCTGCTGAGGAGACTGGATCTTGTGGGCCAGGAGACAGTGGCAACCTGAGGACTGGGAAAGAGGAGAGTAGATTTATAAACTAGCAGTGTTTTACAAAACGAATACTACATTATATACAACATGAAAGATATCTGGTAAAAAAACAGAGTGCATTTAGAATCCCTGTAGCCTACTGCTATACAATCAGAGGGCATTTAGAATCCCTGTAGCCTACTGCTATACAATCAGAGGGCATTTAGAATCCCTGTAGTCTACTGCTATACAATCAGAGGGCATTTAGAATCCCTGTAGCCTACTGCTACACAATCAGAGGGCATTTAGAATCCCTGTAGCCTACTGCTGTACAATCAGAGTGCATTTTAGAATCCCTGTAGCCTACTGCTATACAATCAGAGGGCATTTAGAATCCCTGTAGCCTACTGCTGTACAATCAGAGTGCATTTAGAATCCCTGTAGCCTACTGCTGTACAATCAGAGTGCATTTAGAATCCCTGTAGCCTACTGCTGTACAATCAGAGTGCATTTAGAATCCCTGTAGCCTACTGCTATACAATCAGAGGGCATTTAGAATCCCTGTAGCCTACTGCTGTACAATCAGAGTGCATTTAGAATCCCTGTAGCCTACTGCTGTACAATCAGAGTGCATTTAGAATCCCTGTAGCCTACTGCTATACAATCAGAGGGAATTTAGAATCCCTGTAGCCTACTGCTATACAATCAGAGGGCATTTAGAATCCCTGTAGCCTACTGCTATACAATCAGAGGGCATTTATAATCCCTGTAGCCTACTGCTATACAATCAGAGGGCATTTAGAATCCCTGTAGCCTACTGCTGTACCCTATTCCCTATATCGTGCACTACTTTAGACCAGGGACCTATGGGCCCTAGCGCTATAGACAGGGAAGGGTACTATTTGGGTTCCTTCTGTTAGTGCACTAAGTCTACTTTTGACCAGAGCCCCTAAATAGTGCCCTATTATAGAGAATAGGTTGTACTGGTCATCAGTAGTTCACTATATAGATAATAGGTTGTCCTGGTCATTAGTAGTTCACTATATAGATAATAGGTTGTCCTGGTCATTAGTAGTTCACTATATAGATAATAGGTTGTCCTGGTCATAAGCTGCCGTCAGGGGACACAGCCATAGTGTCTACTCACCCATCAGCCTCCTGGTTGACCTGGTCATAGAAGCCCTGGATACTGTCCCACCTGTCTTCTGAGTTAGACGGGTCTGTGGCCTTGTCTGAGAGAGAGAGAGAGAAGAGAGAGAGAGAGAGAAGAGAAAGAGAGAGAAGAGAACGAGAGAGAAGAGAAAGAGAGAGAGAGAGAAAATAGAGGAGAGAGAGAAAAGAGAGAGGAGAGAAAAAAAGAGAGAGAAAAGAGAGAGAGAGAGAAATGAGAGAGAAGAAGAGAGAGAGAGAGAAAAGAGAGGAGAGAGAGAAAAGAGAGGAGAGAGAGAAAATAGGAGAGAGAAAAGAGAGAGAGAAAAGAGGAGAGAGAGAAAAGAGAGAGAAAAGAGGAGAGAGAAAAGAGAGAGAAAAGAGAGAGAAAAAAGAGAGGAGAGAAAAAAGAGAGGAGAGAGAAAAGAGAGAGAAAAGAGGAGAGAGAGAAAAGAGAGAGAAAGAGAAAAGAGAGAGAAAAGAGAGGAGAGAGAGAAGAGAGAAAAAGAGAGGAGAGAGAAAAAGAGAGAGAGAAAAGAGAGAGAAGAGAGAGAAAAGAGAGGAGAGAGAAAAGAGAGAGGAGAGAGAGAAAAGAGGAGAGAGAAAAGAGAGAGAGAGAGAAAAGAGAGGAGAGAGAGAGAAAAGAGAGAGAGAAAAAAGAGGAGAGAGAGAAAAGAGGGGAGAGAAAATAAGAGGAGAGAGAGAAAAGAGGAGAGAGAAAAAAGAGAGGAGAGAGAGAGAAAAGAGAGAGAAGAGAGAGAGAAAGAGAGAAAAGGAGAGAGAGAGAAAAGAGAGGAGAGAGAGAAAAGAGAAAAGAGAGAGAGAGAGAGAAAAGAGGAGAGAAAAGAGAGAGAAAGAGAGAGAGAGAGAGAGAGAGAGAAAAGAGAGGAGAGAGAGAAAAGAGAGAGAGAAAATAGGAGAGAAAAGAGAGAGAAAAGAGAGAGAAAAAATAGGAGAGAAAAAGAGAGAGAGAGAAAAGAGAGCGAAAAAAGAGAGAGAAAAGAGAGAGAAAATAAGAGAGAGAGAGAGAAAAGAGGGGAGAGAGAGAAAAGAGAGGAGAGAGAGGAGAGAGAGAGAAAAGAGAGAGAGAAGAGAGAGAGAAGGAGAGAAAGGGAGAGAGAGAGAAAAGAGAGAAAAGAGAGGAGAGAGAGAAAAGAGAGAGAAAAGAGAGAGAAAACGAGAGAGAGAGAAAGAAAGGAGCCTATCAGCCTAGCGTTGCATTAGATGGGTCTGTGACCTGACGGGATATAAATAGAAACAAATATAGAAGAAGAAAAACAAACGTTTGCCCTTCTCATCAAAGGAAGGTCCCTGCAAGTGTGTGTTCTACAATGACGATGTTGTAACATTGAACTAGAACCGGAAGCTCACTGTGCCGTGTAGTGGGTGTAGTCAGTGGTGTACTTTAAAGTACTAATACTGGGGGTCTTTACCAGAGAACATCACTGGTCATCCCTACTGCCTCTGATCTGGTGGACTCACTAAACACATGCTTCATTTGTCTTGAGTGTTGGAGCGTGTCCCTGGCTATCCGTAAATTGTAAAAAAATATATATATTACAAAATGGTCCCGTCTGGTTTGCTTTAATATAAGGAATTTGAAATGATTTATACTTTCACTTTTGATACTTAAGAATATTTGAGCATTTTTACATTTGATACTTATATTTAAAAACCAAAATACTTTTACTCGTGTAGGATTTTACTGGGTGACTTTCACTTGGACTAATAAAGGTATATTTTACTCAAGTATGAGAAGTTGGGTACTTTTTCCACCGCTTGGTGTTAGTTAGTCGAAGGAAAGGAGAAGATTTAAAAAAAACATCTGGATGAGCGCGTGACTGGCTGATAAGATGTTTCTTTCTCATACTTCCTGTTCTTTCAAAGCTATTTTGTTGCGTTTAAAAATGAACATATTGGTAATAAATTATAAACCATGCATGCCCTTCACAATCAAACTTTGTAACTTTTTATTCCGTAATTCCCTCCGCGGAATTTGCTACAAAGTAAACATGAGTAAAGTAAAGTAAGCAAAGTAAACATGAGATGTAAAACGCCAAAACGCCAGGCTTCAATGTTACAGCGCGACAACAAGGCAGTTTCAACTACAGTTACAGTAAATATCGCTCGCCATATTTGCACGCGCTCATACAAATGACGAGACATAAAGCCTGTTTATTAAACTGGCTCGACTAAGGTTCGACTTTCCGTCACGCACAACTTCAAGATGCAACATTTCCAAATGTGAACCATAAGACAAGTTATTGTCAAACGACAAAAATATACAATCGCACTACTATAAAGAAATACATTAAACAAACTCTCTGAAGAAAAAGAAAGAAAAAAACGAATTCCCGTGTCATCTAACTTACTCAGCCACGACTCTAGACTTTCTCCGCCACTGTCTCCGGTCGCCATGGCCTTTGCTGTCGCCTTCCCCGGTACTCGGTGACTTCTCAAAACTTCACACCGTCCTCTTAGCGGGCGGAAAGAAGTGTCAACTCGTCTAGAGAGACCAGCTCACAGCCGCGACATGTGACTCGAGTTGCGAAGTCAGAAGTTATGACGTTCCAAATGGTACCCTATTCCTAGCACGCTCACTTTAACCAGATCCTTACGGCTAAAAATAGTGCACTATTAAACGAAAAAGGGGGTAATTTGGAATGTAAGTCGCATACCAGTTACTATGGCTCAGTTGGTAGAGCTCTTGTAACGCCGGCTGTGGGTTCGATTCCTATGCTACCCATACGTAGAAAACACATGACTGTTTTTTTCCACAGCTAAATGGCATATATTATTTTATTATATTATTATTAAAACTTTTCCGCGGCTGAGCTACGTTTATGCTATGCAACGTAAACACGTATGGGTTTTTTTCCACAGCAGGTTTTATTTTTTAAATATGTCACAACTTTTCCTTGGTGGTTTATGAGTTTGAGCTATATATATATATTTATTTAATTTAACCTGTATTTGATCAGGGAGTAATACTGAGACCAATGTATCTTTTACAGATGAGCCTTGAAGTAGATCAATTCCAGAAAACCAATATAAATACCCAAATACAGAAAGAATACCGTCATAAAACAAAACACATTCATCAGTAAAATGTCCTCAATCAGCTTTCTGAATTGACCGAGAGATACCAGAACAAACAGATTCATCAGTAATAATAATAATATAATAATATCTGTGGCTCAGTTGGTAGAGCATGGCGCTTGTACCGCCAGGGTAGTGGGTTCGATTCCCGGGACCACCCATACGTAGAATGTATGCACACATGACTGTAAGTCGCTTTGGATAAAAGCGTCAGCTAAATGGCATATATTATTATTATATTAGTAATAATGTCCTCAATCAGCTTTCTGAATTGACCGAGAGACACCAGAACAAACAGATTTGAGAACATTTTGAAGATTGTTCCGCAAATAAGGTGCTAAAAGGCTGATGTACCGAACTCAGTAGAGACTAAAGGAGTTTCCAGAGTTAACCATCCCTGAGACCGGATGTGGTAAACAGGTTAGCTACAGTGAGACTTTTATTTTGTAAAAATGCTTTATAAAATGAAAACACACCAACTTACCATATATCTAACATAACTTTCATTCTATCTTTTTTTTAAATGTATTTTTAACCTTTATTTAACAAGGCAGTTAAGAACAAATTCTTATTTACAATAATGGCCTTGTTCAGGGGCAGAACGACAGATTTTACCTCGTCAGCTCTGGGATTCGATCGAGCAACCATTTCGGTCACCGTACTCTAAACACTAGGCTTCCTGCCGCCCCCTACACTCTAACCACTAGGCTACCTGCCGCCCCTCCACTCTAACCACTAGGCTACCTGCCGCCCTCCACTCTAACCACTGAGGCTACCTGCCTCCCTCCACTCTAACCACTAGGCTACCTGCCTCCCCTCCACTCTAACCACCTGCCTCCCCTCCACTCTAACCACTAGGCTACCTGCCGCCCCTACACTCTAACCACCAGGCTACCTGCCGCCCCTACACTCTAACCACTAGGCTACCTGCCGCCCTCCACTCTAACCACTAGGCTACCTGCCGCCCCCTCCACTCTAACCACTAGGCTACCTGCCGCCCCTACACTCTAACCACTAGGCTACCTGCCGCCCCTACACTCTAACCACCAGGCTACCTGCCCCTACACTCTAACCACCAGGCTACCTGCCGCCCCTACACTCTAACCACTAGGCTACCTGCCGCCCCCACTCTAACCACTAGGCTACCTGCCGCCCCTCCACTCTAACCACTAGGCTACCTGCCGCCCCTACACTCTAACCACTAGGCTACCTGCCGCCCTACACTCTAACCACTAGGCTACCTGCCGCCCCTACACTCTAACCACTAGGCTACCTGCCGCCCCTACACTCTAACCACCAGGCTACCTGCCGCCCCTCCACTCTAACCACCAGGCTACCTGCCGCCCTACACTCTAACCACTAGGCTACCTGCCGCCCCTCCACTCTAACCACTAGGCTACCTGCCGCCCCTACACTCTAACCACCAGGCTACCTGCCGCCCTACACTCTAACCACTAGGCTACCTGCCGCCCCTACACTCTAACCACCAGGCTACCTGCCGCCCCTACACTCTAACCACTAGGCTACCTGCCGCCCCTCCACTCTAACCACTAGGCTACCTGCCGCCCCTCCACTCTAACCACTAGGCTACCTGCCGCCCCTACACTCTAACCACTAGGCTACCTGCCGCCCCTCCACTCTAACCACTAGGCTACCTGCCGCCCCTACACTCTAACCACTAGGCTACCTGCCGCCCCAAAATGGACAATCAACCATAATCAATTTAATGTTGAATACATTTAGGAGTTCCCACTGAAGACATAAGAGCACAGACCATTAGTAGAAACTGTTTTATTGCAAACATTTCCAGTTCAACTTGACTGAATGTCCTTTACAAGTCCAGTGTGATTGAGATCATATGCAGTCCAGGAATATTGTTAGAACCAGATAACCAGTCCTCAGTGTTGCTGTGTTAGAACCAGATAACCAGTCCTCAGTGTTGCTGTGTTAGAACCAGATAACCCCGTCCTCAGTGTTGCTGTGTTAGAACCAGATAACCAGTCCTCAATGTTGCTGTGTTAGAACCAGATAACCAGTCCTCAGCGTTGCTGTGTTAGAACCAGATAACCAGTCCTCAGTGTTGCTGTGTTAGAACCAGATAACCAGTCCTCAGTGTTGCTGTGTTAGAACCAGATAACCAGTCCTCAGTGTTGCTGTGTTAGAACCAGATAACCAGTCCTCAGTGTTGCTGTGTTAGAACCAGATAACCAGTCCTCAGTGTTGCTGTTAGAACCAGATAACCCAGTCCTCAGTGTTGCTGTGTTAGAACCAGATAACCAGTCCTCAGTGTTGCTGTGTTAGAACCAGATAACCAGTCCTCAGTGTTGCTGTGTTAGAACCAGATAACCAGTCCTCAGTGTTGCTGTGTTAGAACCAGATAACCCCGTCCTCAGTGTTGCTGTGTTAGAACCAGATAACCAGTCCTCAGTGTTGCTGTGTTAGAACCAGATAACCAGTCCTCAGTGTTGCTGTGTTAGAACCAGATAACCAGTCCTCAGTGTTGCTGTGTTAGAACCAGATAACCAGTCCTCAGTGTTGCTGTGTTAGAACCAGATAACCAGTCCTCAGTGTTGCTGTGTTAGAACCAGATAACCAGTCCTCAGTGTTGCTGTGTTAGAACCAGATAACCAGTCCTCAGTGTTGCTGTGTTAGAACCAGATAACCCCGTCCTCAGTGTTGCTGTGTTAGAACCAGATAACCAGTCCTCAGTGTTGCTGTGTTAGAACCAGATAACCAGTCCTCAGTGTTGCTGTGTTAGAACCAGATAACCCCGTCCTCAGTGTTGCTGTGTTAGAACCAGATAACCAGTCCTCAGTGTTGCTGTGTTAGAACCAGATAACGAGTCCTCAGTGTTGCTGTGTTAGAACCAGATAACCAGTCCTCAGTGTTGCTGTGTTAGAACCAGATAACCAGTCCTCAGTGTTGCTGTGTTAGAACCAGATAACCAGTCCTCAGTGTTGCTGTGTTAGAACCAGATAACCAGTCCTCAGTGTTGCTGTGTTAGAACCAGATAACCAGTCCTCAGTGTTGCTGTGTTAGAACCAGATAACCAGTCCTCAGTGTTGCTGTGTTAGAACCAGATAACCAGTCCTCAGTGTGTGAACCAGTTCAGAACCAGATAACCCAGTCCTCAGTGTTGCTGTGTTAGAACCAGATAACCAGTCCTCAGTGTTGCTGTGTTAGAACCAGATAACCAGTCCTCAGTGTTGCTGTGTTAGAACCAGATAACCAGTCCTCAGTGTTGCTGTGTTAGAACCAGATAACCCCGTCCTCAGTGTTGCTGTGTTAGAACCAGATAACCAGTCCTCAGTGTTGCTGTGTTAGAACCAGATAACCAGTCCTCAGTGTTGCTGTGTTAGAACCAGATAACCAGTCCTCAGTGTTGCTGTGTTAGAACCAGATAACCCAGTCCTCAGTGTTGCTGTGTTAGAACCAGATAACCAGTCCTCAGTGTTGCTGTGTTAGAACCAGATAACCAGTCCTCAGTGTTGCTGTGTTAGAACCAGATAACCCCGTCCTCAGTGTTGCTGTGTTAGAACCAGATAACCAGTCCTCAGATGTTGCTGTG
The DNA here is from genome assembly GCF_023373465.1 of Oncorhynchus keta. Lineage (NCBI taxonomy): Eukaryota > Metazoa > Chordata > Actinopteri > Salmoniformes > Salmonidae > Oncorhynchus > Oncorhynchus keta. The sequence goes on from NW_026279564.1 coordinate 61,964, forward strand.
TTAGAACCAGATAACCAGTCCTCAGTGTTGCTGTGTTAGAACCAGATAACCAGTCCTCAGTGTTGCTGTGTTAGAACCAGATAACCAGTCCTCAGTGTTGCTGTGTTAGAACCAGATAACCAGTCCTCAGTGTTGCTGTTAGAACCAGATAACCAGTCCTCAGTGTTGCTGTGTTAGAACCAGATAACCAGTCCTCAGAACCAGATAACCAGTCCTCAGTGTTGCTGTGTTAGAACCAGATAACCAGTCCTCAGTGTTGCTGTGTTAGAACCAGATAACCAGTCCTCAGTGTTGCTGTGTTAGAACCAGATAACCAGTCCTCAGTGTTGCTGTGTTAGAACCAGATAACCAGTCCTCAGTGTTGCTGTGTTAGAACCAGATAACCCAGTCCTCAGTGTTGCTGTGTTAGAACCAGATAACCAGTCCTCAGTGTTGCTGTGTTAGAACCAGATAACCAGTCCTCAGTGTTGCTGTGTTAGAACCAGATAACCAGTCCTCAGTGTTGCTGTGTTAGAACCAGATAACCAGTCCTCAGTGTTGCTGTGTTAGAACCAGATAACCAGTCCTCAGTGTTGCTGTGTTAGAACCAGATAACCAGTCCTCAGTGTTGCTGTGTTAGAACCAGATAACCAGTCCTCAGTGTTGCTGTGTTAGAACCAGATAACCAGTCCTCAGTGTTGCTGTGTTCCCAGAACCAGATAACCAGTCCTCAGTGTTGCTGTGTTAGAACCAGATAACCAGTCCTCAGTGTTGCTGTGTTAGAACCAGATAACTCAGTTCCTCAGTCCAGTGTTGCTGTGTTAGAACCAGATAACCAGTCCTCAGTGTTGCTGTGTTAGAACCAGATAACCAGTCCTCAGTGTTGCTGTGTTAGAACCAGATAACCCGTCCTCAGTGTTGCTGTGTTAGAACCAGATAACCAGTCCTCAGTGTTGCTGTGTTAGAACCAGATAACCAGTCCTCAGTGTTGCTGTGTTAGAACCAGATAACCAGTCCTCAGTGTTGCTGTGTTAGAACCAGATAACCAGTCCTCAGTGTTGCTGTGTTAGAACCAGATAACCCCGTCCTCAGTGTTGCTGTGTTAGAACCAGATAACCAGTCCTCAGTGTTGCTGTGTTAGAACCAGATAACCAGTCCTCAGTGTTGCTGTGTTAGAACCAGATAACCAGTCCTCAGTGTTGCTGTGTTAGAACCAGATAACCAGTCCTCAGTGTTGCTGTGTTAGAACCAGATAACCAGTCCTCAGTGTTGCTGTGTTAGGAACCAGATAACCAGTCCTCAGTGTTGCTGTGTTAGAACCAGATAACCAGTCCTCAGTGTTGCTGTGTTAGAACCAGATAACCCAGTCCTCAGTGTTGCTGTGTTAGAACCAGATAACCAGTCCTCAGTGTTGCTGTGTTAGAACCAGATAACCAGTCCTCAGTGTTGCTGTGTTAGAACCAGATAACCAGTCCTCAGTGTTGCTGTGTTAGAACCAGATAACCAGTCCTCAGTGTTGCTGTGTTAGAACCAGATAACCCCGTCCTCAGTGTTGCTGTGTTAGAACCAGATAACCAGTCCTCAGTGTTGCTGTGTTAGAACCAGATAACCAGTCCTCAGTGTTGCTGTGTTAGAACCAGATAACCAGTCCTCAGTGTTGCTGTGTTAGAACCAGATAACCAGTCCTCAGTGTTGCTGTGTTAGAACCAGATAACCCCGTCCTCAGTGTTGCTGTGTTAGAACCAGATAACCAGTCCTCAGTGTTGCTGTGTTAGAACCAGATAACCAGTCCTCAGTGTTGCTGTGTTAGAACCAGAGCAACCAGTCCTCAGTGTTGCTGTAAAAGAACCAGATAACCAGTCCCTCAGTGTTGCTGTGTTAGAACCAGATAACCCCGTCCTCAGTGTTGCTGTGTTAGAACCAGATAACCAGTCCTCAGTGTTGCTGTGTTAGAACCAGATAACCAGTCCTCAGTGTTGCTGTGTTAGAACCAGATAACCCTGTCCTCGGTGTTGCTGTGTTAGAACCAGATAACCAGTCCTCAGTGTTGCTGTGTTAGAACCAGATAACCCCGTCCTCAGCGTTGCTGTGTTAGAACCAGATAACCAGTCCTCAGTGTTGCTGTGTTAGAACCAGATAACCAGTCCTCAGCGTTGCTGTGTTAGAACCAGATAACCAGTCCTCAGTGTTGCTGTGTTAGAACCAGATAACCCCGTCCTCAGTGTTGCTGTGTTAGAACCAGATAACCAGTCCTCAGTGTTGCTGTGTTAGAACCAGATAACCAGTCCTCAGTGTTGCTGTGTTAGAACCAGATAACAAGTCCTCAGTGTTGCTGTGTTAGAACCAGATAACCAGTCCTCAGTGTTGCTGTGTTAGAACCAGATAACCAGTCCTCAGTGTTGCTGTGTTAGAACCAGATAAACCAGTCCTCAGTGTTGCTGTGTTAGAACCAGATAACCAGTCCTCAGTGTTGCTGTGTTAGAACCAGATAACCAGTCCTCAGTGTTGCTGTGTTAGAACCAGATAACCAGTCCTCAGTGTTGCTGTGTTAGAACCAGATAACCAGTCCTCAGTGTTGCTGTGTGTTAGAACCAGATAACCAGTCCTCAGTGTTGCTGTGTTAGAACCAGATAACCAGTCCTCAGTGTTGCTGTGTTAGAACCAGATAACCAGTCCTCAGTGTTGCTGTGTTAGAACCAGATAACCAGTCCTCAGTGTTGCTGTGTTAGAACCAGATAACCCAGTCCTCAGTGTTGCTGTGTTAGAACCAGATAACCAGTCCTCAGTGTTGCTGTGTTAGAACCAGATAACCAGTCCTCAGTGTTGCTGTGTTAGAACCAGATAACCAGTCCTCAGTGTTGCTGTGTTAGAACCAGATAACCAGTCCTCAGTGTTGCTGTGTTAGAACCAGATAACCAGTCCTCAGTGTTGCTGTGTTAGAACCAGATAACCAGTCCTCAGTGTTGCTGTGTTAGAACCAGATAACCAGTCCTCAGTGTTGCTGTGTTAGAACCAGATAACCAGTCCTCAGTGTTGCTGTGTTAGAACCAGATAACCATCCTCAGTGTTGCTGTGTTAGAACCAGATAACCAGTCCTCAGTGTTGCTGTGTTAGAACCAGATAACCAGTAACCTCCTCAGTGTTGCTGTGTTAGAACCAGATAACCAGTCCTCAGTGTTGCTGTGTTAGAACCAGATAACCAGTCCTCAGTGTTGCTGTGTTAGAACCAGATAACCAACCCCGTCCTCCTCAGTGTTGCTGTGTTAGAACCAGATAACCAGTCCTCAGTGTTGCTGTGTTAGAACCAGATAACCAGTCCTCAGTGTTGCTGTGTTAGAACCAGATAACCAGTCCTCAGTGTTGCTGTGTTAGAACCAGATAACCAGTCCTCAGTGTTGCTGTGTTAGAACCAGATAACCAGTCCTCAGTGTTGCTGTGTTAGAACCAGATAACCAGTCCTCAGTGTTTGTCCTCAGTGTTGTGTTAGAACCAGATAACCAGTCCTCAGTGTTGCTGTGTTAGAACCAGATAACCAGTCCTCAGTGTTGCTGTGTTAGAACCAGATAACCAGTCCTCAGTGTTGCTGTGTTAGAACCAGATAACCAGTCCTCAGTGTTGCTGTGTTAGAACCAGATAACCAGTCCTCCCCAGTGTTGCTGTGTTAGAACCAGATAACCTAGTCCTCAGTGTTGCTGTGTTAGAACCAGATAACCCCGTCCTCAGTGTTGCTGTGTTAGAACCAGATAACCAGTCCTCAGTGTTGCTGTGTTAGAACCAGATAACCAGTCCTCAGTGTTGCTGTGTTAGAACCAGATAACCCCGTCCTCAGTGTTGCTGTGTTAGAACCAGATAACCCGTCCTCAGTGTTGCTGTGTTAGAACCAGATAACCAGTCCTCAGTGTTGCTGTGTTAGAACCAGATAACCAGTCCTCAGTGTTGCTGTGTTAGAACCAGATAACCAGTCCTCAGTGTTGCTGTGTTAGAACCAAAGTGTTGCTGTGTTCAAATCAAATCAAATTTATTTATATAGCCCTTCGTACATCAGCTGATATCTCAAAGTGCTGTACAGAAACCCAGCCTAAAACCCCAAACAGCAAACAATGCAGGTGTAAAAGCACGGTGGCTAGGAAAACTCCCTAGAAAGGCCAAAACCTAGGAAGAAACCTAGAGAGGAACCGGGCTATGTGGGGTGGCCAGTCCTCTTCTGGCTGTGCCGGGTAGAGATTATAACAGAACATGACCAAGATGTTCAAATGTTCATAAATGACCAGCATGGTCGAATAATAATAAGGCAGAACAGTTGAAACTGGAGCAGCAGCACAGTCAGGTGGACTGGGGACAGCAAGGAGCCTTCATGTCAGGTAGTCCTGGGGCACGGTCCTAGGGCTCAGGTCAGTTGAAACTGGAGCAGGAGCATGGCCAGGTGGACTGGGGACAGCAAGGAGTCCTCATGTCAGGTAGTCCTGAGACATGGTCCTAGGGCTCAGGTCCTCCGAGAGAGAGAAAGAAAGAGAGAAGGAGAGAATTAGAGAACGCACACTTAGATTCACACAGGACACCGAATAGGACAGGAGAAGTACTCCAGATATAACAAACTGACCCTAGCCCCCGACACAAACTACTGCAGCATAAATACTGGAGGCTGAGACAGGAGGGGTCAGGAGACACTGTGGCCCCATCCAGGACACCCGGACAGGGCCAAACAGGAAGGATATAACCCCACCCACTTTGCCAAAGCACATCCCCCACACCACTAGAGGGATATCTTCAACCACCAACTTACCATCCTGAGACAAGGCCGAGTATAGCCCACAAAGATCTCCGCCACCTACAGTGTTGCTGGGGCAACCCAGACAGGCCGACCACAACAGTGAATCAACCCACCCAGGTGACGCACCCCCCAGGGACGGCACGAGAGAGCCCCAGCAAGCCAGTGACTCAGCCCCGTAACAGGAACCAGATAACCAGTCCTCAGTGTTGCTGTGTTAGAACCAGATAACCAGTCCTCAGTGTTGCTGTGTTAGAACCAGATAACCAGTCCTCAGTGTTGCTGTGTTAGAACCAGATAACCCCGTCCTCAGTGTTGCTGTGTTAGAACCAGATAACCAGTCCTCAGTGTTGCTGTGTTAGAACCAGATAACCCCGTCCTCAGTGTTGCTGTGTTAGAACCAGATAACCTCGTCCTCAGTGTTGCTGTGTTAGAACCAGATAACCAGTCCTCAGTGTTGCTGTGTTAGAACCAGATAACCCCGTCCTCAGTGTTGCTGTGTTAGAACCAGATAACCAGTCCTCAGTGTTGCTGTGTTAGAACCAGATAACCAGTCCTCAGTGTTGCTGTGTTAGAACCAGATAACCCAGTCCTCAGTGTTGCTGTGTTAGAACCAGATAACCAGTCCTCAGTGTTGCTGTGTTAGAACCAGATAACCAGTCCTCAGTGTTGCTGTGTTAGAACCAGATAACCAGATAGAATAATGAACCAGGGTCATATTCATTATGGCACAAAAGCAAAACGTTTTGTGGCGGAATACGAAAATGTTGTTTTTATTATTGGACAAGTTCAAGCAGCCCCTCCCGGTTTCAGTCTGTTTTCTCTCTCGATTGGTAACAAATGGGTGTTGCTGCGAGAGGAATGTGCCCTTTGGGACTCATCCGGATAATAATGCACTATAGGGCCCTGGACAACAGTGTTTATAGGGTCCAACCAGTAGTGCACTATAGGGTCCTGGACAACAGTAGTGCACTATAGGGTCCTGGAACAGTAGTGCACTATAGGGTCCTGGACAACAGTAGTGCACTATAGGGCCCTGGACAACAGTAGTGCACTATAGGGCCCTGGACAACAGTAGTGCACTATAGGGCCCTGGACAACAGTGTGCGCTATAGGGTCCTGGACAACAGATAGGGCTATAGGGTCTGGACAACAGTAGTGTGCTATAGGGTCCTGGACAACAGTAGTGCGCTATAGGGTCCAGGGACAACAGTAGTGCGCTATAGGGTCCTGGACAACAGTAGTGCGCTATAGAGGTCCTGGACAACAGTAGTGCTATAGGGCCCTGGACAACAGTAGTGTGCTATAGGGTCCTGGACAACAGTAGTGCGCTATAGGGTCCTGGACAACAGTAGTGCGCTATAGGGTCCTGGACAACAGTAGTCTATAGGGTCCTGGACAACAGTAGTGCGCTAGGTCTGGACAACAGTAGTGCACTATAGGGCCCTGGACAACAGTAGTGTACTATAGGGTCCTGGACAACAGTAGTGCACTATAGGGCCCTGGACAACAGTAGTGTACTATAGGGTCCTGGACAACAGTAGTGCACTATAGGGCCCTGGACAACAGTAGTGCACTATAGGGTCCTGGACAACAGTAGTGCACTATAGGGTCCTGGACAACAGTAGTGCACTATAGGGTCCTGGACAACAGTAGTGCACTATAGGGTCCTGGACAACAGTAGTGCACTATAGGGTCCTGGACAACAGTAGTGCACTATAGGGCCCTGGACAACAGTAGTGCACTATAGGGTCCTGGACAACAGTAGTGCACTATAGGGTCCTGGACAACAGTAGTGCACTATAGGGTCCTGGACAACAGTAGTGCACTATAGGGTCCTGGACAACAGTAGTGCACTATAGGGCCCTGGACAACAGTAGTGCACTATAGGGTCTGGACAGTAGTGCACTATAGGGTCCTGGACAACAGTAGTGCACTATAGGGTCCTGGACAACAGTAGTGCACTATAGGGTCCTGGACAACAGTAGTGCACTATAGGGTCCTGGACAACAGTAGTGCACTATAGGGTCCTGGACAACAGTAGTGCACTATAGGGCCCCTGACAACAGTAGTGCACTGCACTAATAGGGTGCCCTTGGGACTCATCACAATGTTCAGTGCTGCTGTAGGACTCTGTTGAAGCGATGTGTGATCTCACTGGGCCCCAACGATACCATCATCTCCGCTACACTGGGGCCTTGCTGCAGAGAGAGAGAGAGACAGAGCGAGAGACAGAGACAGAGCGAGAGACAGAGACAGAGAGAGACAGAGACAGAGCGAGAGACAGAGACAGAGAGACAGAGACAGAGAGACAGAGACAGAGCGAGAGACAGAGACAGAGCGAGAGACAGAGACAGAGACAGAGCGAGAGACAGAGACAGAGCGAGAGACAGAGACAGAGACAGAGCGAGAGACAGAGACAGAGCGAGAGACAGAGACAGAGCGAGAGACAGAGAGACAGAGCGAGAGACAGAGAGAGACAGAGCGAGAGACAGAGAGACAGAGCGAGAGACAGAGAGACAGAGCGACAGAGAGAGAGAGACAGAGCGACAGAGAGACAGAGAGACAGAGAGACAGAGAGACAGCGAGAGACAGAGAGACAGAGAGACAGAGAGACAGAGAGACAGAGAGAGACAGAGAGCAGAGAGAGAGAGAGAGAGAGACAGAGAGAGAGACAGAGACAGAGAGAGAGAGAGACAGAGAGAGACAGAGACAGAGACAGAGACAGAGACAGAGACAGAGACAGAGACAGAGAGAGACACAGAGACACAGAGAGAGAGAGAGAGAGAGAGAGAGAGAGAGAGAGAGAGAGAGAGAGACAGAGAGAGAGAGAGAGAGAGAGAGAGAGAGAGAGAGAGAGAGAGAGAGAGAGAGAGCAGAGAGAGAGAGAGAGAGAGAGAGCGAGAGACAGATGGATGAGGAAGAAACATCCTTTTTAAGAGCTGTGCAATCAGGACAGGACAGCAATCAAACAAAACTTCTGTTTTTTTATCCACACTGTCATTGTGGTGCTTTCTTTTCGCCGTCTGTCTCTGTTCCGCCTCCCTCTCTCCTACCTGTAGTCTGAGGGCCAGTCTCTCCTACCTGTAGTCTGAGGGCCAGTCTCTCTCCTACCTGTAGTCTGAGGGCCAGTCTCTCTCCTACCTGAGTCTGAGGGCCAGTCTCTCTCCTACCTGTAGTCTGAGGGCCAGTCTCTCTCCTACCTGTAGTCTCAGTCTCTCTCCTACCTGTAGTCTGAGGGCCAGTCTCTCTCTCCTACCTGTAGTCTGAGGGCCAGTCTAGTCTGAGGGCCAGTCTCTCTCCTACCTGTAGTCTGAGGGCCGGTCTCTCTCCTACCTGTAGTCTGAGGCCGGTCTCTCTCCTACCTGTAGTCTGAGGGCCAGTCTCTCTCCTACCTGTAGTCTGAGGGCCAGTCTCTCCTACCTAGTGAGGGCCAGTCTCTCTCCTACCTGTAGTCTGAGGGCCAGTCTCTCTCCTACCTGTAGTCTGAGGGCCAGTCTCTCTCCTACCTGTTGTCTGAGGGCCAGTCTCTCTCCTACCTGTAGTCTGTGGGCCAGTCTCTCTCCTACCTGTAGTCTGAGGCCAGTCTCTCTCCTCTGTAGTCTCTGAGGGCCAGTCTCTCTCCTACCTGTTGTCTGAGGGTCAGTCTCTCTCCTACCTGTAGTCTGAGGGCCAGTCTCTCTCCTACCTGTAGTCTGAGGGCCAGTCTCTCTCCTACCTGTAGTCTGAGGGCCAGTCTCTCTCTCCTACCTGTAGTCTGAGGGCCAGTCTCTCTCCTACCTGTAGTCTGAGGGCCCTCTCTCCTACCTGTAGTCTGTGGGCCGGTGTCTTTCCTACCTGTAGTCTGAGGGCCAGTCTCTCTCCTACCTGTAGTCCTGAGGGCCAGTCTCTCGCCTACCTGTAGTCTGAGGGCCAGTCTCTCTCCTACCTGTAGTCGCCTGAGGGCCAGTCTCTCGCCTACCTGTCGTCTGAGGGCCAGTCTCTCTCCTACCTGTAGTCTGAGGGCCAGTATCTCCTCTACCTGTAGTCTGAGGGCCAGTCTCTCTCTACTACCTGTAGTCTGAGGGCCAGTATCTCCTCTACCTGTAGTCGGAGGGCCAGTCTCTCTCCTACCTGTAGTCGGAGGGCCAGTCTCTCTCCTACCTGTAGTCTGAGGGCCGGTGTCTCTCCTACCTGTAGTCTCCGGTGTCTCTCCTACCTGTAGTCTGAGGGCAAGTCTCTCACTCCTACCTGTAGTCTGAGGGCCAGTCACTCTCTCCTACCTGTAGTCCGCTGAGGGCCAGTCTCTCTCTCCTACCTGTAGTCTGCTGAGGGCCAGTCTCTCTCCTACCTGTTGTCTGAGGGCCAGTCTCTCTCCTACCTGTAGTCCGCTGAGGGCCAGTCTCTCTCCTACCTGTAGTCTGAGGGCCAGTCTCTCTCTCCTACCTGTAGTCTGAGGGCCAGTCTCTCTCCTACCTGTAGTCCGCTGAGGGCCAGTCTCTCTCCTACCTGTAGTCTGAGGGCCAGTCTCTCTCCTACCTGTAGTCTGAGGGCCAGTCTCTCTCCCTTCTCTCTCTCCTACCTGTAGTACGCTGAGGGCCAGTCTCTCTCCTACCTGTAGTCCGCTGAGGGCCAGTCTCTCTCCTACCTGTAGTCCGCTGAGGGCCAGTCTCTCTCCTACCTGTAGTCCGCTGAGGGCCAGTCTCTCTCCTACCTGTAGTCTGCTGAGGGCCAGTCTCTCTCCTACCTGTAGTCCGCTGAGGGACAGTCTCTCTCCTACCTGTAGTCCGCTGAGGGACAGTCTCTCTCCTACCTGTAGTCCGCTGAGGGACAGTCTCTCTCCTACCTGTAGTCCGCTGAGGGCCAGTCTCTCTCCTACCTGTAGTCCGCTGAGGGCCAGTCTCTCTCCTACCTGTAGTACGCTGAGGGCCAGTCTCTCTCCTACCTGTAGTCCGCTGAGGGACAGTCTCTCTCCTACCTGTAGTCTGAGGGCCAGTCTCTCTCCTACCTGTAGTCTGAGGGCCAGTCTCTCTCCTACCTGTAGTCTGAGGGACAGTCTCTCTCCTACCTGTAGTCTGAGGGACAGTCTCTCTCCTACCTGTAGTCTGAGGGACAGTCTCTCCTACCTGTAGTCTGAGGGCCAGTCTCTCTCCTACCTGTAGTCTGAGGGCCAGTCTCTCTCCTACCTGTAGTCCACTGAGGGTCTCTCTCCTACCTGTAGTCCACTGAGGGACAGTCTCTCTCCTACCTGTAGTCCGCTGAGGGACAGTCTCTCCTACCTGTAGTCCGCTGAGGGACAGTCTCTCTCCTACCTGTAGTCCGCTGAGGGACAGTCTCTCTCCTACCTGTAGTCTGAGGGCCAGTCTCTCTCCTACCTGTAGTCCGCTGAGGGACAGTCTCTCTCCTACCTGTAGTCTGAGGGCCAGTCTCTCTCCTACCTGTAGTCCGAGGGCCAGTCTCTCTCCTACCTGTAGTCCGCTGAGGGCCAGTCTCTCTCTACCTGTAGTCCGAGGGCCAGTCTCTCTCCTACCTGTAGTCCGCTGAGGGCCAGTCTCTCTCCTACCTGTAGTCCGCTGAGGGCCAGTCTCTCTCCTACCTGTAGTCCGCTGAGGGCCAGTCTCTCTCCTACCTGTAGTCCGCTGAGGGACAGTCTCTCTCCTACCTGTAGTCCGCTGAGGGACAGTCTCTCTCCTACCTGTAGTCTGAGGGCCAGTCTCCTACCTGTAGTCCGCTGAGGGCCAGTCTCTCTCCTACCTGTAGTCCGCTGAGGGACAGTCTCTCTCCTACCTGTAGTCCGCTGAGGGACAGTCTCTCTCCTACCTGTAGTCCGCTGAGGGCCAGTCTCTCTCCTACCTGTAGTCCGCTGAGGGCCAGTCTCTCTCCTACCTGTAGTCCGCTGAGGGCCAGTCGTATAATCTTCATAACATCTCTGTATTTAGTGTTGCTGGTCTTCTTAGCCAGAGTCTTCAGTTCTACACTGAGCTGGTGACTGTCAGTCCTGACCTCCTTTCAGTTCCATCACCTACACAGAGACGGACATGGGACACGGACATGGGACACGGACATTCGGAGACCGGACATGGGACACCATGGGACACCATGGGACACGGACATGGGACACGGGACACGGACATGGGACACGGGACACGGACACGGGACACGGACACCATGGGACACGGACATGGGACACGGACATGGGACACGGACAGAGACGGACATGGGACACATGGGACACATGGGACACGGACATGGGACAGGACACGGACATGGGACAGGGACACGGGACAGGCCGTTAACACCAAGACCTGTTAACAGTACACGGTAGTAAACATGTTGAATCAATTAAAACATGAGACATAACTGACAGTCATGTCATTTTCAGAAATGCTTTGTTCATTAAAAGGACACTGTCACTTAACTTCTGACAAACAAACCTGACTACATTGCCAGGGAACTAGTAGTAGTTTTAGTTAACAGTAGTAGTAGTAGTTATGTATGAACCAGAGTAGTCCTGTTAGTCTGTAGTAGTTATGGTATGAACCAGAGTAGTCCTGTTAGTCTGTAGTAGTTATGGTATGAACCAGTCCTGTTAGTCTATAGTAGTTATGGTATGAACCAGAGTAGTACTGTTAGTCTGTAGTAGTTATGGTATGAACCAGAGTAGTCCTGTTAGTCTATAGTATATGAACCAGAGTAGTCCTGTTAGTCTGTAGTATATGAACCAGAGTAGTCCTGTTAGTCTAGTAGTTATGGTATGAACCAGAGTAGTCCTGTTAGTCTGTAGTAGTTATGGTATGAACCAGAGTAGTCCTGTTAGTCTATAGTAGTTATGGTATGAACCAGAGTAGTCCTGTTAGTCTGTAGTAGTTATGGTATGAACCAGAGTAGTCCTGTTAGTCTGTAGTAGTTATGGTATGAACCAGAGTAGTCCTGTTAGTCTGTAGTAGTTATGGTATGAACCAGAGTAGTCCTGTTAGTCTGTAGTAGTTATGGTATGAACCAGAGTAGTCCTGTTAGTCTATAGTAGTTATGGTATGAACCAGAGTAGTCCTGTTAGTCTGTAGTAGTTATGTTATGAACCAGAGTAGTCCTGTTAGTCTGTAGTAGTTATGGTATGAACCAGAGTAGTCCTGTTAGTCTGTAGTAGTTATGGTATGAACCAGAGTAGTCCTGTTAGTCTATAGTAGTTATGGTATGAACCAGAGTAGTCCTGTTAGTCTATAGTAGTTATGGTATGAACCAGAGTAGTCCTGTTAGTCTGTAGTAGTTATGGTATGAACCAGAGTAGTCCTGTTAGTCTATAGTAGTTATGGTATGAACCAGAGTAGTACTGTTAGTCTGTAGTAGTTATGGTATGAACCAGAGTAGTCCTGTTAGTCTATAGTAGTTATGGTATGAACCAGAGTAGTCCTGTTAGTCTGTAGTAGTTATGTTATGAACCAGAGCAGTCCTGTTAGTCTGTAGTAGTTATGGTATGAACCAGAGTAGTCCTGTTAGTCTATAGTAGTTATGGTATGAACCAGAGTAGTCCTGTTAGTCTGTAGTAGTTATGTTATGAAACCAGAGTAGTCCTGTTAGTCTGTAGTAGTTATGGTATGAACCAGAGTAGTCCTGTTAGTCTGTAGTAGTTATGGTATGAACCAGAGAAGTCCTGTTAGTCTATAGTAGTTATGGTATGAACCAGAGTAGTCCTGTTAGTCTATAGTAGTTATGGTATGAACCAGAGTAGTCCTGTTAGTCTGTAGTAGTTATGGTATGAACCAGAGTAGTCCTGTTAGTCTATAGTAGTTATGGTATGAACCAGAGTAGTCCTGTTAGTCTATAGTAGTTATGGTATGAACCAGAGTAGTCCTGTTAGTCTGTAGTAGTTATGGTATGAACCAGAGTAGTCCTGTTAGTCTATAGTAGTTATGGTATGAACCAGAGTAGTCCTGTTAGTCTGTAGTAGTTATGGCATGAACCAGAGTAGTCCTGTTAGTCTATAGTAGTTATGGTATGAACCAGAGTAGTCCTGTTAGTCTATAGTAGTTATGGTATGAACCAGAGTAGTCCTGTTAGTCTGTAGTAGTTATGTTATGAACCAGAGTAGTCCTGTTAGTCTATAGTAGTTATGGTATGAACCAGAGTAGTCCTGTTAGTCTGTAGTAGTTATGGTATGAACCAGAGTAGTCCTGTTAGTCTGTAGTAGTTATGGTATGAACCAGAGTAGTCCTGTTAGTCTATAGTAGTCCTGTTATGTAGTATATGAACCAGAGTAGTCCTGTTAGTCTGTAGTTATATGAACCAGAGTAGTCCTGTTAGTCTATAGTAGTTATGGTATGAACCAGAGTAGTCCTGTTAGTCTGTAGTATATGAACCAGAGTAGTCCTGTTAGTCTGTAGTAGTATGTTATGAACCAGAGTAGTCCTGTTAGTCTATAGTAGTTATGGTATGAACCAGAGTAGTCCTTGTTAGTCTGTAGTATATGAACCAGAGTAGTCCTGTTAGTCTATAGTAGTTATGGTATGAACCAGAGTAGTCCTGTTAGTCTGGTATGAACCAGAGTAGTCCTGTTAGTCTGTAGTAGTTATGGTATGAACCAGAGTAGTCCTGTTAGTCTGTAGTAGTTATGGTATGAACCAGAGTAGTCCCAGCTAGTCTGTAGTAGTTATGGTATGAACCAGAGTAGTCCTGTTAGTCTGTAGTAGTTATGGT